>NW_026126886.1:0-166522 GCF_943737965.1 Phodopus roborovskii | reverse complement strand
ACCTTAGGGAAGTGGATGATGTTACATGAACTCATTATTTGATTATTTAATTATATAAAACAATGATTAAATCGTCAATAACACCTGTTATCTGGTGCCACAGATCATCTAATTACATAATTAATGTATGTAAGTTTACAATCTGTGTTAATCCCCAATTTAATGTAAGTATTTGTATAGTTATGTGAACATCAATCGTCCATTCCATGAAGAGACCTGTAAAGGTCCCTCTAGTGGAGTTCATGTGCAATATCATCACATTTTATGAATCATTGACTCAATTGATGATGATGATGACATCCTTCATGACTGGAGTCTGGCTATGCTTCCCTGCCAGTAAAATGCTACATCCCCTATTTATTGTGACAGTTAGCTATTACTGACTTATTTAATTCTTTAATCATTTAAACGACAGACAATGCCATCACCGATTAAGGTTAGGGTGCAAAAATTTTCAGGGCCAAGGTTACGAAAGTTGTAGATATGGGCGGAGCATTTTCTGAATGATCTATGCATCTTCCAGAGTACGAGGGATCGTGGGTGATTGAGTCCTGAAGGTTGCACGGTGCCCTGAGAGAAGTCCAAGGACTTCACCAAGGCCGGCACGGTGGTCTGGGTGTTGACAACCTGCTCTCCCTCCACATCTTCACATCGGATGTGATCTACTATGAGAAGAAGGAGTTGCACTAGGAGGTCGGCACCATCACCAAGACCTGGCAAAAGGATAACGACTCAGAACACGGAAGAACATCTCCCTCGCTGCTATGCTGGTTATGCCCCTGCTGCGGCCATCTTTTCAGCTGTTATCAACATTGTGGCTACTACTGCTACGCCAGGATTGGGCCCACTATCTCACATCCTGCCGCACCACAACAGAGATTCAGGTGCTTGTGATGATGTCAGACCAACAGAATTAATCAGGCAAGACAGTGTGTTTATCTGACGATTAACGGGATGGCATTTAAAAATGCGTGATGACAGCATACAGTTTCATAACTGACAAGTCTGCCCAGGAATTGATGATCCAAAAAAAGGTCAAACGGCTTACTTATTTAAAGATGTAATTATTAAATTCTTTCGTTATATAATCTGTGATCCCTGAAGTTTGGTGCCACCTTGTGTGACTCAAGTGTGACAGACGATCTAAATATCTGATTATTTCATTATTCCAATGTGTACTTTTCTACTCCAGGAAGAATGTAGTCTGGATCCACCTTGTTGGTGTTAAATTGTCTCTTGTGAGTTCTTTTTTCTTTCTTTCTTTTTTTCTTCCTTTCTTTAAATCAATGTTTATATCATTTTGTTCTCTCTCTAGGGGTGAATTATGAGAAATTTTCTCTTTATTCTTTCATTTTTAGTTCAAATCTATGATTAAGAACTCAAAGACTCTTCAGTATTGAGCAATCATTTAGGCTTCACGCATAAAACACCATCCACTTGTTTAATGTTTATTCATTTAATTATGAAAATCTGTCATTATGTATTCAGTGATCCCTGGAGTTTTGAGGCTCCTTAGGGGAGTCCATCGTGCCTGACCATCACATCATCTAATACTACACTTCCTTTAGCTGTTAAACTAGGAAATTAAATAATAATTCATCATTTCATTAACGTATTTAAAATACAGGTAATGTTATGGACCATAAGTCCCTTTTGGAGTCAGATTTTTGGAGTTGATGATGTAATATCATCTCATTACTTCATCATTTAGCTATATAAGTAGATCTTTACATCAGCCATAGGTTTAGGACTTTGGTGCCATCTCGTCAGTGTTAATATAAAATGCCCACTAAGTAATTTTCAATTTAATTTTTAAAAACATCCTTATTCCAGGAAGAGATCAGTCTGACTACTCCATGTGGGATTTACGAATGCCCCACCATGTCATTATTCAATCATTTTTCATTGTATGTTAATTATTTAAGTCGATGAAGATATTGTTCTTCTTGACTGGGGTCGGGCCATTCCTCCATAGGAGTTAATCACGTGGCATTATTTAATTATCTAAGTACTACTTCCTTGACAATCACTGGAGTTTGGTTCCATCTTATGAAAGTTAACTATGGAGGACTATCCAATTATTAACTTATTTGATTGCGTAAGTAATGATGGAGTCATCCCTCATTTGGCTGCTGTGGGATTGACACAGCAGGAGATCGGTACCAGAAGCAGTGCCCAGAGAATGGGGGACACTGCCTTATACAGTGATTACTGATTACGTAATAGTAGATTTTTAACAATCGAATGATTACACGATTTAAAAAAAAACTGTACTGTTTCGCATCATCAGTTTCTGAGAGGTTGCAACAGAACTGACCCATGAAGGATACAGTGACCACCGATTTTAAAAATGGAATAACTGAATAATCTCCTGATCAGGGAATCTCATCTAATGAACTCTGTCGGGCTGATAACATGACACACCACCAACAATAAATAACTCTAAATAACCATATTAGAAAGCAGGGTACAGGACTTAATAGAGAACAGTCAATTGAGGAATCCAAAATGACTGAAAGAAACATAAGACACTGCTCAAAATCCTTAATCATCAGCCTAATGCAAATCTAAACAACTCTGAGAAACCATGGGATCAAGCTCCTCTAATGGTAAGAGGATGAAGAGGAGTTTATTTTATTTTCAATAAAGAGAAAAGGATTAGGGTAGAGGCGATTAACTGTATTGTTTCCATTCTAGATATTAGGAAATTGAAGCATAGCAAACAGGTTTAAAATACTCATCATTGTACTTGAATGGCACAATGATGCTTTCGTTTTCATGTTTATGTCACTATAGGCATGTTGTAGCTTGAGAGACGGGTAAATATGTAGAACTCAAAAGAAAGAGCCCTGCTTTGTTTTTGTGAGAAACTCAGTGAGGCTGTAAGGTTAGTTCATCGGTGGGTATACTCCTTTAAGCATGTGGGAGGGGGCACTAGAATGTGACAGAATGTTGGTTCATAAATGTTGCCTGGCAACCCTGCTTGCATTCTGTATCCTGGTATCATGGGCCAAGGACCAGAGAGCAGCTTCGAGAAAGTGTTATCATGGGACATTACAGTCTCCCAAGATAACTATCTCCTAAAACTTTTCATGACAGCATTTGATTCGCCTAACCAAGTCATAGCCACACCTCTGGAAGTGTGCCTACAGCTTTTACTGGTTACCAAATTCAAGATTACCTAATCATCAGAGAACATAGTCTGTGGAGAAACAGTTCAGAGTCTTCTGTTTATGAATACTCTCTCTCCTAAGAAGTAAAACTATGGAACAAAAGATAATAAGACTCACAATTATTCATCAAAAAGGTGAGTTTGACATTGTTGACTTCCTTCAGGAAGGTGATAATCCATTTGTTAGAGTAGACTTAGCGATTATTGGATTTCAGTCCATCTCTTTTGAGGCAGCCGTCCAACATTAAATATGTGATATCTTCTAAAAACCCTGCATACACAATGACAGTTCAGCATTTAAACATGTTACTACTCTGCTCTGCGATTAAATAAGGGATGAACCTGGGAGTTTCCCCACAATCATGTGGGAGGCAACTGAGAGTCAATTGTGTGGAGTATGGCAGACCATTTCATCCTCTGATTATGTTGTTATTTGATTATTAAAATAGGACATTAGATAATCCATGATCAGTGGATTGTGGTGACGCGATGTGGGAGGCAATTATTATAGACCATCTTAATATCAATTATGTAGTTAAAATATTTAAATTAATCACGACAGCATCGTTCATGAGCCTGGTTTGGAGCCACCTTAGGGAAGTGGATGATGTTACATGAACTCATTATTTGATTATTTAATTATATAAAACAATGATTATATCGTCCATGACACCTGGAATCTGGTGCCACAGATCATCTAATTACATAATTAATGTATTTAAATTGACAATCTGTGTTAATCCCCAAGATAATGTAAATATTTGTATAGTTATGTAAACAACAATCCTCCATTCCATGAAGAGACCTGTAAAGCTCCCTCTTGTGGAGATAATGTGCAATATCATCACATTTTATGATTCATTGGCTCAATTGATGATGATGACATCCTTCATGACTGGAATCTGGCTATGCCTCCCGGCCAGTAAAATGCTACATCCCCTATTTATTGTGACAGTTAGCGATTACTGACTTATTTAATTCTTTAAGTTATGTAAACGACAGACAATGCCATCACCGAATACGGTTAGGGTGCAAATATCTGTCAGGGACAAGGTTAGGAAAGTTGTAGACATGGGCAGAGCATTTTCTGAATGATCTATGCATCTTCCAGAGTACGAGGGATGCTGGGTGATTGAGTCCAGAAGGTTGCACGGTGCCCTCCGAGAAGTACAAGGACTTCACCAAGGCCGGCATGGTGGTCTGGTGTTGACTACCTGCTCTTCCTCCACATCTTCACATCGGTTGTGATCTACCATGAGAAGAAGGAGTTGCACTAGGAGGTCGGCACCATCACCGAGACCTGGCAAAAGGATGACGACTCAGAACACGGAAGAACATCTCTCTCTCAGCTATGCTGGTGATGCCCCTGCTGCAGCCATCTTTTCAGCTGTTATCAACATTGTGGCTACTACTGCTACGCCAGGATTGGGCCCATTATCTCACGTCCTGCCGCACCACAACAGAGATTCAGGCGCTTGTGATGATGTCAGGCCAACAGAATTCATCAGGCAAGACAGTATGATTATCTGACGATTAACTGATGGCATTTTAAAAATGCGTGATGACAGCATACAGTTTCATACCTGGCAAGTCTGCCCAGGAATTGATGATACAAAAAAGGTCAACGGCTTACATATTTAAAGATGTAATTATTAAATTCTTTCATTATATAATCTGTGATCCCTGAAGTTTGGCGCCACCTTGTGTGACTCAAGTGTGACAGACGATCTAACTATCTGATTATTTCATTATTCAAATCTGTCTTTTTCTACTCCAGGAAGAGTGGAGTCTGGATCCACCTTGTTGGTGTTAAATTGTATCTTGTGAATTCTTTCTGTCTTTCTTTCTTTCTTCTTTCTTCCTTTATTTAAATCAATGTTGATATCATTTTGTTATCTCTCTAGGGGTGAATTATGAGAAACTTTCTCTTTATTCATTCATTTTTTGTTCAAATCTATGATTAAGAACTCAATGTCTCTTCAGTATTGAGCAATCATTTAGGCTTCACGCATAAAACACCATCCACTTGTTTAATGTTTATTCATTTAATTATGAAAATCTGTCATTATGTATTCAGTGATCACTGGAGTTTTGAGCCTCCTTAGGGGAGACCGTTGTACCAGACCATCACATCATCTAATACTACACTTACTTCTTTAACTGTTAAACTAGGAAATTAAGTAATAATTCATCATTTAATTGTCATATATAAATACAGGTAATGTTATGGACCATAAGTCCCTTTTGGAGTCAGATTTTGGGAGTTGATGATGTAATATCATCTCATTACTTCATCATTTAGCTATGTAAATAGATCTTTACATCAGCGATAGGTTTAGGACTTTGGTGCCATCTCGTCAGTGTTAATATAAAAGGCCCACTAATTAATTTTCAATTTAATTTTTTAAAAACATCATTATTCCAGGAAGAGATCAGTCTGACTACTCCATGTGGGATTTAAGTATGCACCACCATGTCATTATTCAATCGTTTTTCATTATATATTAATTATTTCAATCGATGGAGATGTTGTTCTTCTTGACTGGAGTAGGGCCATTCCTCCATGGGAGTTAATCACGTGGCATTATTTAATTATCTAAGTACTACTTCCTTGACAATCACTGGAGTTTGGTTCCATCTTTTGAAAGTTAAATATGGAGGACTATCCAATTATTAACTTATTTGATTGCGTAAGTAATGATGGTGTCATCCCTCATTTGGCTGCTGTGGGATTGACACAGCAGGAGATCGGTACCAGAAGCAGTGCCCAGAGAATGGGGGACACTGCCTTATACAGTGATTACTGATTACGCAATAGTAGATTTTTAACAATCGAATGATTACACGATTTAAAAAAAACTGTACTGTTTCGCATCATCAGTTTCTGAGAGGTTGCAACAGAACTGACCCATGAAGGACACAGTGACCACCGATTTTAAAAATGGAATAACTGAATAATCTCCTGATCAGGGAATCTCATCTAATGAACTCTGTCGGGCTGATAACATGACACACCACCAACAATAAATCACTCTAAATAACCATATTAGAAAGCAGGGTACAGGACTTAATAGAGAACAGTCAATTGAGGAATCCAAAATGACTGAAAGAAACATAAGACACTGCTCAAAATCCTTAATCATCAGCCTAATGCAAATCTACACAACTCTGAGAAACCATGGGATCAAGCTCCTCTAATGGTAAGAGGATGAAGAGGAGTTTATTTTATTTTCAATAAAAGATAAAAGGATTATGGTAGAGGCGATTAACTGTATTGTTTCCATTCTAGAAATTAGCAAATTGAAGCATAGAAAACAGGTTTAAAATACTCATCATTGTACTTGAATGGCACAATGATGCTTTCGTTTTCATGCTTATGTCACTATAGGCATGTTGTAGCTTGAGAGACGGGTAAATATGTAGAACTCAAAAGAAAGAGCCCTGCTTTGTTTTTGTGAGAAACTCAGTGAGGCTGTAAGGTTAGTTCATCGGTGGGTATACTCCTTTAAGCCTGTGGGAGGGGCACTAGAATGTGACAGAATGTTGGTTCATAAATGTTGCCTGGCAACCCTGCTTGCATTCTGTATCCTGGTATCATGGGCCAAGGACGAGAGAGCAGCTTCGAGAAAGTGTTATCATGGGACATTACAGTCTCCCAAGATAACTATCTCCTAAAACTTTTCATGACAGCATTTGATTCGCCTAACCAAGTCATAGCCACACCTCTGGAAGTGTGCCTACAGCTTTTACTGGTTACCAAATTCAAGATTACCTAATCATCAGAGGACATAGTCTGTGGAGAAACAGTTCAGAGTCTTCTGTTTATGAATACTCTCTCTCCTCAGAAGTAAAACTATGGAACAAAAGATAATAAGACTCACGATTATTCATCAAAAGGTGAGTTTGACATTGTTGAATTCCTTCAGGAAGGTGATAATCCGTTTGTTAGAGTAGACTTAGCGATTGTTAGATTTCAGTCCATCTCTTTTGAGGCAGCCGTCCAACATTAAATATGTGATATCTTCTAAAAACCCTGCATACACAATGACAGTTCAGCATTTAAACATGTTACTACTCTGCTCTGCGATTAAATAAGGGATGAACCTGGGAGTTTCCCACAATCATGTGGGAGTCAACTGAGACTCAATTGTGTGGAGCATGGCAGACCATTTCATCCTCTGATTATGTTGTTATTTGATTATTAAAATAGGACATTAGATAATCCATGATCAGTGGATTGTGGTGACGCGATGTGGGAGGCAATTATTATAGACCATCTTAATATCAATTATGTAGTTAAAATATTTAAATTAATCACGACAGCATCGTTCATGAGCCTGGTTTGGAGCCACCTTAGGGAAGTGGATGATGTTACATGAACTCATTATTTGATTATTTAATTATATAAAACAATGATTATATCGTCCATGACACCTGGAATCTGGTGCCACAGATCACCTAATTACATAATTAATGTACTTTAAATTGACAATCTGTGTTAATCCCCAAGATAATGTAAATATTTGTATAGTTATGTAAACAACAATCCTCCATTCCATGAAGAGACCTGTAAAGCTCCCTCTTGTGGAGATAATGTGCAATATCTTCACATTTTATGATTCATTGACTCAATTGATGATGATGACATCCTTCATGACTGGAGTCTGGCCATGCTTCCCTGCCAGTAAAATGCTACATCCCCTATTTATTGTGACAGTTAGCTATTACTGACTTATTTAATTCTTTAAATTATGCAAACGACAGACAGTGCCATCACCGATTACGGTTAGGGTGCAAATATCTGTCAGGGACAAGGTTAGGAAAGTTGTAGACATGGGCAGAGCATTTTCTGAATGATCTATGCATCTTCCAGAGTACGAGGGATGCTGGGTGATTGAGTCCAGAATGGTTGCACGGTGCCCTCCGGAGAAGTACAAGGACTTCACCAAGGCCGGCACGGTGGTCTGGGTGTTGACTACCTGCTCTTCCTCCACATCTTCACATCGGTTGTGATCTACCATGAGAAGAAGGAGTGGCACTAGGAGGTCGGCACCATCACCGAGACCTGGCAAAAGGATGACGACTCAGAACACGGAAGAACATCTCTCTCTCTCTGCTATGCTGGTGATGCCCCTGCTGCAGCCATCTTTTCAGCTGTTATCAACATTGTGGCTACTACTCCTACGCCAGGATTGGGCCCATTATCTCACGTCCTGCCGCAACCAAAACAGAGATTCTGGCGCTTGTGATGATGTCAGGCCAACAGAATTCATCAGGCAAGACAGTATGATTATCTGACGATTAACTGATGGCATTTTAAAAATGCGTGATGACAGCATACAGTTTCATACCTGGCAAGTCTGCCCAGGAATTGATGATACAAAAAAAGGTCAACGGCTTACATATTTAAAGATGTAATTATTAAATTCTTTCATTATATAATCTGTGATCCCTGAAGTTTGGCGCCACCTTGTGTGACTCAAGTGTGACAGACGATCTAAATATCTGATTATTTCATTATTCAAATCTGTCTTTTTCTACTCCAGGGAAAGAATGGAGTCTGGATCCACCTTGTTGGTGTTAAATTGTATCTTGTGAGTTCTTTCTTTCTTTCTTTCTTTCATTCTTTCTTTTTTTCCCTTTCTTTATTGAAATCAATGTTGATATCATTTTGTTATCTCTCTAGGGATGAATTATGAGAAATTGTCTCTTTATTCATTCATTTTTTGTTCAAATCTATGATTAAGAACTCAATGTCTCTTCAGTATTGAGCAATCATTTAGGCTTCACGCATAAAACACCATCCACTTGTTTAATGTTTATTCATTTAATTATGAAAATCTGTCATTATGTATTCAGTGATCACTGGAGTTTTGAGCCTCCTTAGGGAGACGGTGTCCCAGACCATCACGTCATCTAATACTACACTTGCTTCTTTAACTGTTAAACTAGGAAAATAAGTAATAATTCATCATTTCATTTACGTATTTAAAATACAGGTAATGTTATGGACCATAAGTCCCTTTTGGAGTCAGATTTTGGGAGTTGATGATGTAATATCATCTCATTACTTCATCATTTAGCTATGTAAATAGATCTTTACATCAGCGATAGGTTTAGGACTTTGGTGCCATCTCGTCAGTGTTAATATAAAAGGCCCACTAATTAGTTATCAATTTAATTTTTTAACAACATCATTATTCCAGGAAGATATCAGTCTGACTACTCCATGTGGGATTTAAGTATGCACCACCATGTCATTATTTAATTATTTTTCATTATATATTAATTATTTGAATCGATGAAGATGTTCTTCTTGACTGGAGTCGGGCCATTCCTCCATAGGAGTTAATCACGTGGCATTATTTAATTATCTAAGTACTACTTCCTTGACAATCACTGGAGTTTGGTTCCATCTTTTGAAGGTTAAATATGGAGGACTATCCAATTATTAACTTATTTGATTGCGTAAGTAATGATGGTGTCATCCCTCATTTGGCTGCTGTGGGATTGACACAGCAGGAGATCGGTACCAGAAGCAGTGCCCAGAGAATGGGGGACACTGCCTTATACAGTGATTACTGATTACGTAATAGTAGATTTTTAACAATCGAATGATTACACGATTTAAAAAAAAAACTGTACTGTTTCGCATCATCAGTTTCTGAGAGGTTGCAACAGAACTGACCCATGAAGGACACAGTGACCACCGATTTTAAAAATGGAATAACTGAATAATCTCCTGATCAGGGAATCTCATCTAATGAACTCTGTCGGGCTGATAACATGACACACCACCAACAATAAATCACTCTAAATAACCATATTAGAAAGCAGGGTACAGGACTTAATAGAGAACAGTCAATTGAGGAATCCAAAATGACTGAAAGAAACATAAGACACTGCTCAAAATCCTTAATCATCAGCCTAATGCAAATCTAAACAACTCTGAGAAACCATGGGATCAAGCTCCTCTAATGGTAAGAGGATGAAGAGGAGTTTATTTTATTTTCAATAAAGGGAAAAGGATTATGGTAGAGGCGATTAACTGTATTGTTTCCATTCTAGAAATTAGAAAATTGAAGCATAGAAAACAGGTTTAAAATACTCATCATTGTACTTGAATGGCACAATGATGCTTTCGTTTCCATGCTTATGTCACTATAGGCAAGTTGTAGCTTGAGAGACTGGTAAATATGTAGAACTCAATAGAAAGAGCCCTGCTTTGTTTTTGTGAGAAACTCAGTGAGGCTGTAAGGTTAGTTCATCGGTGGGTATACTCCTTTAAGCCTGTGGGAGGGGCACTAGAATGTGACAGAATGTTGGTTCATAAATGTTGCCTGGCAACCCTGCTTGCATTCTGTATCCTGGTATCATGGGCCAAGGACCAGAGAGCAGCTTCGAGAAAGTGTTATCATGGGACATTACAGTCTCCCAAGATAACTATCTCCTAAAACTTTTCATGACAGCATTTGATTCGCCTAACCAAGTCATAGCCACACCTCTGGAAGTGTGCCTACAGCTTTTACTGGTTACCAAATTCAAGATTACCTAATCATCAGAGAACGTAGTCTGTGGAGAAACAGTTCAAAGTCTTCTGTTTATGAATACTCTCTCTCCTAAGAAGTCACACTATGGAACAAAAGATAAATAAGACTCACAATTATTCATCAAAAGGTGAGTTTGACATTGTTGAATTCCTTCAGGAAGGTGATGATCCATTTGTTAGAGTAGACTTAGTGATTATTTTATTTCAGTCCATCTCTTTTGAGGCAGCCGTCCAACATTAAATATGTGATATCTTCTAAAAACCCTGCATACACAATGACAGTTCAGCATTTAAACATGTTACTACTCTGCTCTGCGATTAAATAAGGGATGAACCTGGGAGTTTCCCACAATCATGTGGGAGTCAACTGAGAGTCAATTGTGTGGAGCATGGCAGACCATTTCATCCTCTGATTGTGTTGTTATTTGATTATTAAAATAGGACATTAGATAATCCATGATCAGTGGATTGTGGTGACGCGATGTGGGAGGCAATTATTATAGACCATCTTAATATCAATTATGTAGTTAAAATATTTAAATTAATCACGACAGCATCGTTCATGAGCCTGGTTTGGAGCCACCTTAGGGAAGTGGATGATGTTACATGAACTCATTATTTGATTATTTAATTATATAAAACAATGATTATATCGTCCATGACACCTGGAATCTGGTGCCACAGATCACCTAATTACATAATTAATGTAATTTAAATTGACAATCTGTGTTAATCCCCAGGATAATGTAAATATTTGTATAGTTATGTAAACAACAATCCTCCATTCCATGAAGAGACCTGTAAAGCTCCCTCTTGTGGAGATAATGTGCAATATCTTCACATTTTATGATTCATTGACTCAAGTGGTGATGATGACATCCTTCATGACTGGAGTCTGGCCATGCTTCCCTGCCAAGTAAAATGCTACATCCCCTATTTATTGTGACAGTTAGCTATTACTGACTTATTTAATTCTTTAAATTATGTAAACGACAGACAGTGCCATCACCGATTACGGTTAGGGTGCAAATATCTGTCAGGGACAAGGTTAGGAAAGTTGTAGACATGGGCAGAGCATTTTCTGAATGATCTATGCATCTCCCAGAGTACTAGGGATGCTGGGTGATTGAGTCCAGAAGGTTGCACGGTGCCCTCCGAGAAGTACAAGGACTTCACCAAGGCCGGCACGGTGGTCTGGGTGTTGACTACCTGCTCTTCCTCCACATCTTCACATCGGTTGTGATCTACCATGAGAAGAAGGAGTGGCACTAGGAGGTCGGCACCATCACCGAGACCTGGCAAAAGGATGACGACTCAGAACACGGAAGAACATCTCTCTCTCTCAGCTATGCTGGTGATGCCCCTGCTGCAGCCATCTTTTCAGCTGTTATCAACATTGTGGCTACTACTGCTATGCCAGGATTGGGCCCATTATCTCATGTCGTGCCGCACCACCAACAGAGATTCTGGTGCTTGTGATGATGTCAGGCCAACAGAATTCATCAGGCAAGACAGTATGATTATCTGACGATTAACTGATGGCATTTTAAAAATGTGTGATGACAGCATACAGTTTCATACCTGGCAAGTCTGCCCAGGAATTGATGATACAAAAAAAGGTCAACGGCTTACATATTTAAAGATGTAATTATTAAATTCTTTCATTATATAATCTGTGATCCCTGAAGTTTGGCGCCACCTTGTGTGACTCAAGTGTGACAGACCATCTAACTATCTGATTATTTCATTAATCAAATCTGTCTTTTTCTACTCCAGGGAAAGTGGAGTCTGTATCCACCTTGTTGGTGTTAAATTGTATCTTGTGAATTCTTTCATTCTTTCTTTCTTTCATTCTTTCTTCCTTTCTTTATTGAAATCAATGTTGATATCATTTTTTTATCTCTCTAGGGGTGAATTATGAGAAACTATCTCTTTATTCATTCATTTTTTGTTCAAATCCCTGATTAAGTACTCAATGTCTCTTCAGTATTGAGCAACCATTTAGGCTTCACGAATAAAACACCATCCACTTTTTTAATGTTCATTCATTTAATTGTGAAAATCTGTATTCAGTTATCACTGGAGTTTTGAGCCTCGTTAGGGGAGATCGTTGTACCAGACCATCACATCATCTAATACTACACTTACTTCTTTAACTATTACTAGGAAATTAAGTAATAATTCATCATTTTATTTACGTATTTCAAATACAGGTAATGTTATGGTACATTAGTCCCGTTTTGGAGTCAGATTTTGGGAGTTGATGATGTAATATCATCTCAATACTTCATCATTTAGCTATGTAAATAGATCTTTACATCAGCGATAGGTTTAGGACTTTGGTGCCATCTCATCAGTGTTAATATAAAAGGCCCACTAATTAATTTTCTATTTAATTTTTTAAAAACATCATGATTCCAGTAATAGATCAGTCTGACTACTCCATGTGGGATTTAAGTATGCACCACCATGACATTACTCAATCGTTTTTCTTTATATATTCCTTATTTGAATCGATGAAGATGTTGTTCTTCTTGACTGGAGTAGGGCCATACCTCCATGGGAGTTAATCACGTGGCATTATTTAATTATCTAAGTACTACTTCCTTGACAATCACTGGAGTTTGGTTCCATCTTTTGAAATTTAAATATGGAGGGACTATCCAATTATTAACTTATTTGATTGCATAAGTAATGATGGTGTCATCCCTCATTTGGCTGCTGGGGCATTGACACAGCAGGAGATCGGTACCAGAAGAAGTGGCCAGAGAATGGGAGAAACTGCCTTATACAGTGATTACTGATTATGCAATAGTAGATTTTTAACAATCGAATGATTACACGATTAAAAAAAAAAACTGTACTGTTTCGCATCATCAGTTTCTGAGAGGTTGCAACAGAACTGACCCATGAAGGACACAGTGACCACCGATTTTAAAAAAGGAATAGCTGAATAATCTCCTGATCAGGGAATCTCATCTCACGAACTCTGTCGGGCTGATAACATGACACACCACCAACAATTAATCACTCTAAATAACCATATTAGAAAGCAGGGATACAGGACTTAATAGAGAAAAGTCAATTGAGGAATCCAAAATGACTGAAAGAAACATAAGACATTGCTCAAAATCCTTAATCATCAGCCTAATGCAAATCTACACAACTCTGAGAAACCATGGGGTTAAGCTCCTCTAATGGTAAGAGGATGAAGAGGAATTTATTTTATTTTCAAGAAAGGGAAAAGGATTATGGTAGAGGCGATTAACTGTATTGTTTCCATTCTAGAAATTAGCAAATTGAAGCATAGAAAACAGGTTTAAAATAGTCATCATTGTACTTGAATGGCACAATGATGCTTTCGTTTTCATGCTTATGTCACTATAGGCATGTTGTAGCTTGAGAGACGGGTAAATATGTAGAACTCAATAGAAAGAGCCCTGCTTTGTTTTTGTGAGAAACTCAGTGAGGCTGTAAGGTTAGTTCATCGGTGGGTATACTCCTTTAAGCCTGTGGGAGGGGCAATAGAATGTGACAGAATGTTGGTTCATAAATGTTGCCTGGCAACCCTGCTTGCATTCTGTATCCTGGTATCATGGGCCAAGGACCAGAGAGCAGCTTCGAGAAAGAGTTATCTTGGGACATTACAGTCTCCCAAGATAACTATCTCCTAAAACTTTTCATGACAGCATTTGATTCGCCTAACCAAGTCATAGCCATACCTCTGGAAGTTTGCCTACGGCTTTTACTGGTTACCAAATGCAAGATTACCTAATCATCAGAGGACATAGGCTGTGGAGAAACAGTTCAGAGACTTCTGTTTATGAATACTCTCTCTCCTCAGAAGTAAAACTATGGAACAAAAGATAATAAGACTCACGATTATTCATCAAAAAGGTGAGTTTGACATTGTTGAATTCCTTCAGGAAGGTGATAATCCGTTTGTTAGAGTAGACTTAGCGATTGTTAGATTTCAGTCCATCTCTTTTGAGGCAGCCGTCCAACATTAAATATGTGATATCTTCTAAAAACCCTGCATACACCATGAGAGTTCAGCATTTAAACATGTTACTACTCTGCTCTGCGATTAAATAAGGGATGAACCTTGGAATTTCCCACAATCATGTGGGAGTCAACTGAGACTCAATTGTGTGGAGCATGGCAGACCATTTCATCCTCTGATTATGTTGTTATTTGTTTATTAAAATTGGACATTAGATAATCCATGATCAGTGGATTGTGGTGACGCGATGTGAGAGGCAATTATTATAGACCATCTCAATATCAATTATGTAGTTAAAATATTTAAATTAATCACGACAGCATCGTTCATGAGCCTGGTTTGGAGCCACCTTAGGGAAGTGGATGATGTTACATGAACTCATTATTTGATTATTTAGTTATATAAAACAATGATTTTATCGTCCATGACACCTGGAATCTGGTGCCACAGATCACCTAATTACGTAATTAATTACTTTAAACTGACAATCTGTGTTAATCCCCAGGATAATGTAAATATTTGTATAGTTATGTAAACAACAATCCTCCATTCCATGAAGAGACCTGTAAAGCTCCCTCTTGTGGAGATAATGTGCAATATCTACACATTTTATGATTCATTGACTCAAGTGGTGATGATGACATCCTTCATGAATGGAGTCTGGCCATGCTTCCCTGCCAGTAAAATGCTGCATCCCCTATTTATTGTGACAGTTAGCTATTACTAACTTATTTAATTCTTTAAATTATGCAAACGAAGGACAGTGCCATCACCGATTACGGTTAGGGTGCAAATACCTGTCAGGGACAAGGTCAGGAAAGTTGTAGACATGGGCAGAGCGTTTTCTGAATGATCTATGCATCTCCCAGAGTACGAGGGATGCTGGGTGATTGAGTCCAGAATGTTGCACGGTGCCCTCCGAGAAGTACAAGGACTTCATCAAGGCCGGCACGGTGGTCTGGGTGTTGACTACCTGCTCTTCCTCCACATCTTCACAGCGGTTGTGATCTGCCATGAGAAGAAGGAGTGGCACTAGGAGGTCGGCACCATCACCGAGACCTGGCAAAAGGATGACGACTCAGAACACGGAGGAACATCTCTCTCTCTCAGCTATGCTGGTGATGCCCCTGCTGTAGCCATCTTTTCAGCTGTTATCAACATTGTGGCTACTACTGCTATGCCAGAATTGGGCCCATTATCTCACGTCCTGCCACAACACCACAGAGATTCAGGCGCTTGTGATGAGGTCAAGCCAAAATTCATCACGCAAGACAGTATGATTATCTGACGATTAACTGATGGCATTTTAAAATTGTGTGATGACAGCATACAGTTTCATACCTGGCAAGTCTGCCCAGGAATTGATGTTACAAAAAAATGTCAACGGCTTACATATTTAAAGATGTAATTATTAAATTCTTTCATTATATAATCTGTGATCCCTGAAGTTTGGCGCCATCTTGTGTGACTCAAGTGTGACAGACCATCTAACTATCTGATTATTTCATTAATCAAATCTGTCTTTTTCTACTCTAGGGAAAGTGGAGTCTGTATCCACCTTGTTGGTGTTAAATTGTATCTTGTGAATTCTTTCATTCTTTCTTTCTTTCATTCTTTCTTCCTTTCTTTATTGAAATCAATCTTGATATCATTTTTTTATCTCTCTAGGGGTGAATTATGAGAAACTATCTCTTTATTCATTCATTTTTTGTTCAAATCCCTGATTAAGTACTCAATGTCTCTTCAGTATTGAGCAACCATTTAGGCTTCACGAATAAAACACCATCCACTTTTTTAATTTGTGTTCATTTAATTATGAAAATCTGTCATTACCTATTCAGTGATCACTGGGGTTTTGAGCCTCCTTTGGGGAGATCGTTGTAACAGACCATCACGTCATCTAATACTACACTTGCTTCTTTAACTGTTAAGCTAGGAAATTAAGTAATAATTCATCATTTTATTTACGTATTTCAAATACAGGTAACGTTATGGTACATTAGTCCCGTTTGGAGTCAGATTTTGGTAGTTGATGATGTAATATCATCTCAATATTTCATCATTTAGCTGTGTAAATAGATCTTTACATCAGCGATAGGTTTAGGACTTTGGTGCCATCTCGTCAGTGTTAATATAAAAGGCCCACTAATTAATTTTCTATTTAATTTTTTAAAAACATCATGATTCCAGTAATAGATCAGTCTGACTACTCCATGTGGGATTTAAGTGTGCACCACCATGACATTACTCAATCGTTTTTCTTTATATATTCCTTATTTGAATCGATGAAGGTGTTGTTCTTCTTGACTGGACTAGGGCCAAAACTCCATGGGAGTTAATCACGTGGCATTATTGAATTATCTAAGTACTACTTCCTTGACAATCACTGGAGTTTGGTTCCATCTTTTGAAATTTAAATATGGGGGACTATCCAATTATTAACTTATTTGATTGCGTAAGTAATGATGGTGTCATCCCTCATTTGGCTGCTGGGGCATTGACACAGCAGGAGATCGGTACCAGAAGAAGTGGCCAGAGAATGGGAGAAACTGCCTTATGCAGTGATTACTGATTATGCAATAGTAGATTTTTAACAATTGAATTATTACATGATTAAAAAAAAACTGTACTGTTTCGCATCATCAGTTTCTGAGAGGTTGCCACAGAACTGACCCATGAAGGACACAGTGACCACCGATTTTAAAAAAGGAATAACTGAATAATCTCCTGATCAGGGAATCTCATCTCACGAACTCTGTCGGGCTGATAACATGACACACCACCAACAATTAATCACTCTAAATAACCATATTAGAAAGCAGGATACAGGACTTAATAGAGAAAAGTCAATTGAGGAATCCAAAATGACTGAAAGAAACATAAGACATTGCTCAAAATTCTTAATCATCAGCCTAATGCAAATCTACACAACTCTGAGAAACCATGGGGTTAAGCTCCTCTAATGGTAAGAGGATGAAGAGGAATTTATTTTATTTTCAAGAAAGGGAAAAGGAATATGGTAGAGGCGAGTAACTGTATTGTTTCCATTCTAGAAATTAGCAAATTGAAGCATAGAAAACAGGTTTAAAATAGTCATCATTGTACTTGAATGGCACAATGATGCTTTCGTTTTCATGCTTATGTCACTATAGGCATGTTGTAGCTTGAGAGACGGGTAAATATGTAGAACTCAATAGAAAGAGCCCTGCTTTGTTTTTGTGAGAAACTCAGTGAGGCTGTAAGGTTAGTTCATCGGTGGGTATACTCCTTTAAGCCTGTGGGAGGGGCACTAGAATGTGACAGAATGTTGGTTCATAAATGTAGCCTGGCAACCCTGCTTGCATTCTGTATCCTGGTATCATGGGCCAAGGACGAGAGAGCAGCTTCGAGAAAGAGTTATCTTGGGACATTACATTCTCCCAAGATAACTATCTCCTAAAACTTTTCATGACAGCATTTGATTCGCCTAACCAAGTCATAGCCATACCTCTGGAAGTTTGCCTACGGCTTTTACTGGTTACCAAATGCAAGATTACCTCATCAGAGGACATAGGCTGTGGAGAAACAGTTCAGAGACTTCTGTTTATGAATACTCTCTCTCCTCAGAAGTAAAACTATGGAACAAAAGATAATAAGACTCACGATTATTCATCAAAAAGGTGAGTTTGACATTGTTGAATTCCTTCAGGAAGGTGATAATCCGTTTGTTAGAGTAGACTTAGCGATTGTTAGATTTCAGTCCATCTCTTTTGAGGCAGCCGTCCAACATTAAATATGTGATATCTTCTAAAAACCCTGCATACACCATGAGAGTTCAGCATTTAAACATGTTACTACTCTGCTCTGCGATTAAATAAGGGATGAAACTTGGAATTTCCCACAATCATGTGGGAGTCAACTGAGACTCAATTGTGTGGAGCATGGCAGACCATTTCATCCTCTGATTATGTTGTTATTTGTTTATTAAAATTGGACATTAGATAATCCATGATCAGTGGATTGTGGTGACGCGATGTGAGAGGCAATTATTATAGACCATCTCAATATCAATTATGTAGTTAAAATATTTAAATTAATCACGACAGCATCGTTCATGAGCCTGGTTTGGAGCCACCTTAGGGAAGTGGATGATGTTACATGAACTCATTATTTGATTATTTAGTTATATAAAACAATGATTTTATCGTCCATGACACCTGGAATCTGGTGCCACAGATCACCTAATTACGTAATTAATTACTTTAAACTGACAATCTGTGTTAATCCCCAGGATAATGTAAATATTTGTATAGTTATGTAAACAACAATCCTCCATTCCATGAAGAGACCTGTAAAGCTCCCTCTTGTGGAGATAATGTGCAATATCTACACATTTTATGATTCATTGACTCAAGTGGTGATGATGACATCCTTCATGAATGGAGTCTGGCCATGCTTCCCTGCCAGTAAAATGCTGCATCCCCTATTTATTGTGACAGTTAGCTATTACTAACTTATTTAATTCTTTAAATTATGCAAACGAAGGACAGTGCCATCACCGATTACGGTTAGGGTGCAAATACCTGTCAGGGACAAGGTCAGGAAAGTTGTAGACATGGGCAGAGCGTTTTCTGAATGATCTATGCATCTCCCAGAGTACGAGGGATGCTGGGTGATTGAGTCCAGAATGTTGCACGGTGCCCTCCGAGAAGTACAAGGACTTCATCAAGGCCGGCACGGTGGTCTGGGTGTTGACTACCTGCTCTTCCTCCACATCTTCACAGCGGTTGTGATCTGCCATGAGAAGAAGGAGTGGCACTAGGAGGTCGGCACCATCACCGAGACCTGGCAAAAGGATGACGACTCAGAACACGGAGGAACATCTCTCTCTCTCAGCTATGCTGGTGATGCCCCTGCTGTAGCCATCTTTTCAGCTGTTATCAACATTGTGGCTACTACTGCTATGCCAGAATTGGGCCCATTATCTCACGTCCTGCCACAACACCACAGAGATTCAGGCGCTTGTGATGAGTTCAAGCCAATTCATCACGCAAGACAGTATGATTATCTGACGATTAACTGATGGCATTTTAAAATTGTGTGATGACAGCATACAGTTTCATACCTGGCAAGTCTGCCCAGGAATTGATGTTACAAAAAAAGGTCAACGGCTTACATATTTAAAGATGTAATTATTAAATTCTTTCATTATATAATCTGTGATCCCTGAAGTTTGGCGCCACCTTGTGTGACTCAAGTGTGACAGACCATCTAACTATCTGATTATTTCATTATTCAAATCTGTCTTTTTCTACTCCAGGAAGAGTGGAGTCTGTATCCACCTTGTTGGTGTTAAATTGTATCTTGTGAATTCTTTCATTCTTTCTTTATTTCATTCTTTCCCTTTCTTTATTGAAATCAATGTTGATATCATTTTGTTATCTCTCTAGGGGTGAATTATGAGAAACTTTCTCTTTATTCATTCATTTTTTGTTCAAATCTATGATTAAGAACTCAATGTCTCTTCAGTATTGAGCAATCATTTAGGCTTCACGCATAAAACACCATCCACTTGTTTAATATTTATTCATTTAATTATGAAAATCTGTCATTATGTATTCAGTGATCACTGGGGTTTTGAGCCTCCTTAGGGGAGACCGTTGTACCAGACCATCACGTCATCTAATACTACACTTGCTTCTTTAACTGTTAAACTAGGAAATTAAGTAAAAATTCATCATTTAATTCAAGTATTTAAAATACAGGTAATGTTATGGACCATAAGTCCCTTTTGGAGTCAGATTTTGGGAGTTGATGATGTAATATCATCTCATTACTTCATCATTTAGCTGTGTAAATAGATCTTTACATCAGCGATAGGTTTAGGACTTTGGTGCCATCTCGTCAGTGTTACTATAAAAGGCCCACTAATTAATTATCAATTTAATTTTTTAAAAACATCATTATTCCAGGAAGAGATCAGTCTGACTACTCCATGTGGGATTTAAGTGTGCACCACCATGACATTATTCAATCATTTTTCATTATATATTAATTATTTGAATCGATGAAGATGTTGTTCTTCTTGACTGGAGTAGGGCCATTCCTCCATGGGAGTTAATCACGTGGCATTATTTAATCATCTAAGTACTACTTCCTTGACAATCACTGGAGTTTGGTTCCATCTTTTGAAAGTTAAGTATGGAGGACTATCCAATTATTAACTTACTTGATTGCGTAAGTAATGATGGTGTCATCCCTCATGTGGCTGCTGGGGGATTGACACAGCAGGAGATCGGTACCAGAAGCAGTGCCCAGAGAATGGGGGACACTGCCTTATGCAGTGATTACTGATTACGTAATAGTAGATTTTTAACAATCGAATGATTACACGATTTAAAAAAAACTGTACTGTTTCGCATCATCAGTTTCTGAGAGGTTGCCACAGAACTGACCCATGAAGGACACAGTGACCACCGATTTTAAAAAAGGAATAACTGAATAATCTCCTGATCAGGGAATCTCATCTAATGAACTCTGTCGGGCTGATAACATGACACACCACCAACAATTAATCACTCTAAATAACCATATTAGAAAGCAGGATACAGGACTTAATAGAGAAAAGTCAATTGAGGAATCCAAAATGACTGAAAGAAACATAAGACACTGCTCAAAATCCTTAATCATCAGCCTAATGCAAATCTACACAACTCTGAGAAACCATGGGGTCAAGCTCCTCTAATGGTAAGAGGATGAAGAGGAATTTATTTTATTTTCAAGAAAGGGAAAAGGATTATGGTAGAGGCGATTAACTGTATTGTTTCCATTCTAGAAATTAGCAAATTGAAGCATAGAAAACAGGTTTAAAATAGTCATCATTGTACTTGAATGGCACAATGATGCTTTCGTTTTCATGCTTATGTCACTATAGGCATGTTGTAGCTTGAGAGACGGGTAAATATGTAGAACTCAAAAGAAAGAGCCCTGCTTTGTTTTTGTGAGAAACTCAGTGAGGCTGTAAGGTTAGTTCATCGGTGGGTATACTCCTTTAAGCCTGTGGGAGGGGCACTAGAATGTGACAGAATGTTGGTTCATAAATGTTGCCTGGCAACCCTGCTTGCATTCTGTATCCTGGTATCATGGGCCAAGGACGAGAGAGCAGCTTCGAGAAAGAGTTATCTTGGGACATTACAGTCTCCCAAGATAACTATCTCCTAAAACTTTTCATGACAGCATTTGATTCGCCTAACCAAGTCATAGCCATATCTCTGGAAGTTTGCCTACGGCTTTTACTGGTTACCAAATGCAAGATTACCTCATCAGAGGACATAGGCTGTGGAGAAACAGTTCAGAGACTTCTGTTTATGAATACTCTCTCTCCTCAGAAGTAAAACTATGGAACAAAAGATAATAAGACTCACGATTATTCATCAAAAAGGTGAGTTTGACATTGTTGAATTCCTTCAGGAAGGTGATAATCCGTTTGTTAGAGTAGACTTAGCGATTGTTAGATTTCAGTCCATCTCTTTTGAGGCAGCCGTCCAACATTAAATATGTGATATCTTCTAAAAACCCTGCATACACCATGAGAGTTCAGCATTTAAACATGTTACTACTCTGCTCTGCGATTAAATAAGGGATGAAACTTGGAATTTCCCACAATCATGTGGGAGTCAACTGAGACTCAATTGTGTGGAGCATGGCAGACCATTTCATCCTCTGATTATGTTGTTATTTGTTTATTAAAATTGGACATTAGATAATCCATGATCAGTGGATTGTGGTGACGCGATGTGGGAGGCAATTATTATAGACCATCTCAATATCAATTATGTAGTTAAAATATTTAAATTAATCACGACAGCATCGTTCATGAGCCTGGTTTGGAGCCACCTTAGGGAAGTGGATGATGTTACATGAACTCATTATTTGATTATTTAGTTATATAAAACAATGATTTTATCGTCCATGACACCTGGAATCTGGTGCCACAGATCACCTAATTACGTAATTAATTACTTTAAACTGACAATCTGTGTTAATCCCCAGGATAATGTAAATATTTGTATAGTTATGTAAACAACAATCCTCCATTCCATGAAGAGACCTGTAAAGCTCCCTCTTGTGGAGATAATGTGCAATATCTACACATTTTATGATTCATTGACTCAAGTGGTGATGATGACATCCTTCATGAATGGAGTCTGGCCATGCTTCCCTGCCAGTAAAATGCTGCATCCCCTATTTATTGTGACAGTTAGCTATTACTAACTTATTTAATTCTTTAAATTATGCAAACGAAGGACAGTGCCATCACCGATTACGGTTAGGGTGCAAATACCTGTCAGGGACAAGGTCAGGAAAGTTGTAGACATGGGCAGAGCGTTTTCTGAATGATCTATGCATCTCCCAGAGTACGAGGGATGCTGGGTGATTGAGTCCAGAATGTTGCACGGTGCCCTCCGAGAAGTACAAGGACTTCATCAAGGCCGGCACGGTGGTCTGGGTGTTGACTACCTGCTCTTCCTCCACATCTTCACAGCGGTTGTGATCTGCCATGAGAAGAAGGAGTGGCACTAGGAGGTCGGCACCATCACCGAGACCTGGCAAAAGGATGACGACTCAGAACACGGAGGAACATCTCTCTCTCTCAGCTATGCTGGTGATGCCCCTGCTGTAGCCATCTTTTCAGCTGTTATCAACATTGTGGCTACTACTGCTATGCCAGAATTGGGCCCATTATCTCACGTCCTGCCACAACACCACAGAGATTCAGGCGCTTGTGATGAGTTCAAGCCAATTCATCACGCAAGACAGTATGATTATCTGACGATTAACTGATGGCATTTTAAAATTGTGTGATGACAGCATACAGTTTCATACCTGGCAAGTCTGCCCAGGAATTGATGTTACAAAAAAAGGTCAACGGCTTACATATTTAAAGATGTAATTATTAAATTCTTTCATTATATAATCTGTGATCCCTGAAGTTTGGCGCCACCTTGTGTGACTCAAGTGTGACAGACTATCTAAATATCTGATTATTTCATTATTCAAATCTGTCTTTTTCTACTCCAGGAAGAGTGGAGTCTTGTATCCACCTTGTTGGTGTTAAATTGTATCTTGTGAATTCTTTCCTTTCTTTCTTTCATCTTTCTTCCTTTCTTTAGAATCAATGTTGATATCATTTTGTTATCTCTCTAAGGGTGAATTATGAGAAACTTTCTCTTTATTCATTCATTTTTTGTTCAAATCTATGATTAAGAACTCAATGTCTATTCAGTATTGAGCAATCATTTAGGCTTCACGCATAAAACACCATCCACTTGTTTAATGTTTATTCATTTAATTATGAAAATCTGTCATTATGTATTCAGTGATCACTGGGGTTTTGAGCCTCCCTTGGGGAGACCGTTGTACCAGACCATCACATAATCTAATACTACACTTGCTTCTTTAACTGTTAAACTAGGAAATTAAGTAATAATTCAACGTTTAATTTACGTATTTCAAAGACAGGTAATGTTATGGACCATAAGTCCCTTTTGGAGTCAGATTTTGGGAGTTGATGATGTAATATCATCTCATTACTTCATCATTTAGCTGTGTAAATAGATCTTTACATCAGCGATAGGTTTAGGACTTTGGTGCCATCTCATCAGTGTTACTATAAAAGGCCCACTAATTAATTATCAATTTAATTTTTTAAAAACATCATTATTCCAGGAAGAGATCATTCTGACTACTCCATGTGGGATTTAAGTGTGCACCACCATGACATTACTCAATCATTTTTCATTATATATTAATTATTTGAATCGATGAAGGTGTTGTTCTTCTTGACTGGAGTAGGGCCATTCCTCCATGGGAGTTAATCACGTGGCATTATTTAATCATCTAAGTACTACTTCCTTGACAATCACTGGAGTATGGTTCCATCTTTTGAAAGTTAAGTATGGAGGACTATCCAATTATTAACTTACTTGATTGCGTAAGTAATGATGGTGTCATCCGTCATGTGGCTGCTGTGGGATTGACACAGCAGCAGATCGGTACCAGAAGCAGTGCCCAGAGAATGGGGGACACTGCCTTATGCAGTGATTACTGATTACGTAATAGTAGATTTTTAGCAATCGAATGATTACACGAGTTTAAAAAAAACTGTACTGTTTCGCATCATCAGTTTCTGAGAGGTTGCCACAGAACCGACCCAGGAAGGACACAGTGACCACCGATTTTAAAAATGGAATAACTGAATAATCTCCTGATCAGGGAATCTCATCTAATGAACTCTGTCGGGCTGATAACATGACACACCACCAACAATTAATCACTCTAAATAACCATATTAGAAAGCAGGATACAGGACTTAATAGAGAAAAGTCAATTGAGGAATCCAAAATGACTGAAAGAAACATAAGACACTGCTCAAAATCCTTAATCATCAGCCTAATGCAAATCTACACAACTCTGAGAAACCATGGGGTCAAGCTCCTCTAATGGTAAGAGGATGAAGAGGAATTTATTTTATTTTCAAGAAAGGGAAAAGGATTATGGTAGAGGCGATTAACTGTATTGTTTCCATTCTAGAAATTAGCAAATTGAAGCATAGAAAACAGGTTTAAAATAGTCATCATTGTACTTGAATGGCACAATGATGCTTTCGTTTTCATGCTTATGTCACTATAGGCATGTTGTAGCTTGAGAGACGGGTAAATATGTAGAACTCAAAAGAAAGAGCCCTGCTTTGTTTTTGTGAGAAACTCAGTGAGGCTGTAAGGTTAGTTCATCGGTGGGTATACTCCTTTAAGCCTGTGGGAGGGGCACTAGAATGTGACAGAATGTTGGTTCATAAATGTAGCCTGGCAACCCTGCTTGCATTCTGTATCCTGGTATCATGGGCCAAGGACGAGAGAGCAGCTTCGAGAAAGAGTTATCTTGGGACATTACAGTCTCCCAAGATAACTATCTCCTAAAACTTTTCATGACAGCATTTGATTCGCCTAACCAAGTCATAGCCATACCTCTGGAAGTTTGCCTACGGCTTTTACTGGTTACCAAATGCAAGATTACCTCATCAGAGGACATAGGCTGTGGAGAAACAGTTCAGAGACTTCTGTTTATGAATACTCTCTCTCCTCAGAAGTAAAACTATGGAACAAAAGATAATAAGACTCACGATTATTCATCAAAAAGGTGAGTTTGACATTGTTGAATTCCTTCAGGAAGGTGATAATCCGTTTGTTAGAGTAGACTTAGCGATTGTTAGATTTCAGTCCATCTCTTTTGAGGCAGCCGTCCAACATTAAATATGTGATATCTTCTAAAAACCCTGCATACACCATGAGAGTTCAGCATTTAAACATGTTACTACTCTGCTCTGCGATTAAATAAGGGATGAAACTTGGAATTTCCCACAATCATGTGGGAGTCAACTGAGACTCAATTGTGTGGAGCATGGCAGACCATTTCATCCTCTGATTATGTTGTTATTTGTTTATTAAAATTGGACATTAGATAATCCATGATCAGTGGATTGTGGTGACGCGATGTGGGAGGCAATTATTATAGACCATCTCAATATCAATTATGTAGTTAAAATATTTAAATTAATCACGACAGCATCGTTCATGAGCCTGGTTTGGAGCCACCTTAGGGAAGTGGATGATGTTACATGAACTCATTATTTGATTATTTAGTTATATAAAACAATGATTTTATCGTCCATGACACCTGGAATCTGGTGCCACAGATCACCTAATTACGTAATTAATTACTTTAAACTGACAATCTGTGTTAATCCCCAGGATAATGTAAATATTTGTATAGTTATGTAAACAACAATCCTCCATTCCATGAAGAGACCTGTAAAGCTCCCTCTTGTGGAGATAATGTGCAATATCTACACATTTTATGATTCATTGACTCAAGTGGTGATGATGACATCCTTCATGAATGGAGTCTGGCCATGCTTCCCTGCCAGTAAAATGCTGCATCCCCTATTTATTGTGACAGTTAGCTATTACTAACTTATTTAATTCTTTAAATTATGCAAACGAAGGACAGTGTCATCACCGATTACGGTTAGGGTGCAAATACCTGTCAGGGACAAGGTCAGGAAAGTTGTAGACATGGGCAGAGCGTTTTCTGAATGATCTATGCATCTCCCAGAGTACGAGGGATGCTGGGTGATTGAGTCCAGAATGTTGCACGGTGCCCTCCGAGAAGTACAAGGACTTCATCAAGGCCGGCACGGTGGTCTGGGTGTTGACTACCTGCTCTTCCTCCACATCTTCACACCGGTTGTGATCTGCCATGAGAAGAAGGAGTGGCACTAGGAGGTCGGCACCATCACCGAGACCTGGCAAAAGGATGACGACTCAGAACACGGAGGAACATCTCTCTCTCTCAGCTATGCTGGTGATGCCCCTGCTGTAGCCATCTTTTCAGCTGTTATCAACATTGTGGCTACTACTGCTATGCCAGAATTGGGCCCATTATCTCACGTCCTGCCACAACACCACAGAGATTCAGGCGCTTGTGATGAGTTCAAGCCAATTCATCACGCAAGACAGTATGATTATCTGACGATTAACTGATGGCATTTTAAAATTGTGTGATGACAGCATACAGTTTCATACCTGGCAAGTCTGCCCAGGAATTGATGTTACAAAAAAAGGTCAACGGCTTACATATTTAAAGATGTAATTATTAAATTCTTTCATTATATAATCTGTGATCCCTGAAGTTTGGCGCCACCTTGTGTGACTCAAGTGTGACAGACTATCTAAATATCTGATTATTTCAGTCTTCAAATCTGTCTTTTTCTACTCCAGGAAGAGTGTAGTCTTGATCCACCATGTTGGTGTTAAATTGTATCTTGTGAATTCTTTCTTTCTTTCTTCCTTTCCTTATTTAAATCTATGTTGATATCATTTTGTTATCTCTCTAAGGGTGAATTATGAGAAACTTTCTCTTTATTCATTCATTTTTTGTTCAAATCTAAGATTAAGAACTCAATGTCTATTCAGTATTGAGCAATCATTTAGGCTTCACGCATAAAACACCATCCACTTGTTTAATGTTTATTCATTTAATTATGAAAATCTGTCATTATGTATTCAGTGATCACTGGAGTTTTGAGCCTCCTTAGGGGAGACCGTTGTACCAGACCATCACATAATCTAATACTACACTTGCTTCTTTAACTGTTAAACTAGGAAATTAGGTAATAATTCATCATTTAATTGACATATTTACAATACAGGTAATGTTATGGACCATAAGTCCCTTTTGGAGTCAGATTGTGGGAGTTGATGATGTAATATCATCTCATTACTTCATCATTTAGCTGTGTAAATAGATCTTTACATCAGCGATAGGTTTAGGACTTTGGTGCCATCTCGTCAGTGTTACTATAAAAGGCCCACTAATTAATTATCAATTTAATTTTTTAAAAACATCATTATTCCAGGAAGAGATCATTCTGACTACTCCATGTGGGATTTAAGTGTGCACCACCATGTCATTTTTCAATCATTTTTCATTATATATTAATTATTTCAATCGATGAAGGTGTTGTTCTTCTTGACGGGAGTCGGGCCATTCCTCCATGGGAGTTAATCACGTGGCATTATTTAATCATCTAAGTACTACTTCCTTGACAATCACTGGAGTATGGTTCCATCTTTTGAAAGTTAAGTATGGAGGACTATCCAATTTTTAACTTACTTGATTGCGTAAGTAATGATGGTGTCATCCCTCATGTGGCTGTTGTGGGATTGACAGAGCAGGAGATCGGTACCAGAAGCAGTGCCCAGAGAATGGGGGACACTGCCTTATGCAGTGATTACTGATTACGTAATAGTAGATTTTTAGCAATCGAATGATTACACGAGTTTAAAAAACTGTACTGTTTCGCATCATCAGTTTCTGAGAGGTTGCCACAGAACCGACCCAGGAAGGACACAGTGACCACCTATTTTAAAAATGGAATAACTGAATAATCTCCTGATCAGAGAATCTCATCTAATGAACTCTGTCGGGCTGATAACATGACACACCACCAACAATTAATCACTCTAAATAACCATATTAGAAAGCAGGATACAGGACTTAATAGAGAAAAGTCAATTGAGGAATCCAAAATGACTGAAAGAAACATAAGACACTGCTCAAAATCCTTAATCATCAGCCTAATGCAAATCTACACAACTCTGAGAAACCATGGGGTCAAGCTCCTCTAATGGTAAGAGGATGAAGAGGAATTTATTTTATTTTCAAGAAAGGGAAAAGGATTATGGTAGAGGCGATTAACTGTATTGTTTCCATTCTAGAAATTAGCAAATTGAAGCATAGAAAACAGGTTTAAAATAGTCATCATTGTACTTGAATGGCACAATGATGCTTTCGTTTTCATGCTTATGTCACTATAGGCATGTTGTAGCTTGAGAGACGGGTAAATATGTAGAACTCAAAAGAAAGAGCCCTGCTTTGTTTTTGTGAGAAACTCAGTGAGGCTGTAAGGTTAGTTCATCGGTGGGTATACTCCTTTAAGCCTGTGGGAGGGGCACTAGAATGTGACAGAATGTTGGTTCATAAATGTAGCCTGGCAACCCTGCTTGCATTCTGTATCCTGGTATCATGGGCCAAGGACGAGAGAGCAGCTTCGAGAAAGAGTTATCTTGGGACATTACAGTCTCCCAAGATAACTATCTCCTAAAACTTTTCATGACAGCATTTGATTCGCCTAACCAAGTCATAGCCATACCTCTGGAAGTTTGCCTACGGCTTTTACTGGTTACCAAATGCAAGATTACCTCATCAGAGGACATAGGCTGTGGAGAAACAGTTCAGAGACTTCTGTTTATGAATACTCTCTCTCCTCAGAAGTAAAACTATGGAACAAAAGATAATAAGACTCACGATTATTCATCAAAAAGGTGAGTTTGACATTGTTGAATTCCTTCAGGAAGGTGATAATCCGTTTGTTAGAGTAGACTTAGCGATTGTTAGATTTCAGTCCATCTCTTTTGAGGCAGCCGTCCAACATTAAATATGTGATATCTTCTAAAAACCCTGCATACACCATGAGAGTTCAGCATTTAAACATGTTACTACTCTGCTCTGCGATTAAATAAGGGATGAAACTTGGAATTTCCCACAATCATGTGGGAGTCAACTGAGACTCAATTGTGTGGAGCATGGCAGACCATTTCATCCTCTGATTATGTTGTTATTTGTTTATTAAAATTGGACATTAGATAATCCATGATCAGTGGATTGTGGTGACGCGATGTGGGAGGCAATTATTATAGACCATCTCAATATCAATTATGTAGTTAAAATATTTAAATTAATCACGACAGCATCGTTCATGAGCCTGGTTTGGAGCCACCTTAGGGAAGTGGATGATGTTACATGAACTCATTATTTGATTATTTAGTTATATAAAACAATGATTTTATCGTCCATGACACCTGGAATCTGGTGCCACAGATCACCTAATTACGTAATTAATTACTTTAAACTGACAATCTGTGTTAATCCCCAGGATAATGTAAATATTTGTATAGTTATGTAAACAACAATCCTCCATTCCATGAAGAGACCTGTAAAGCTCCCTCTTGTGGAGATAATGTGCAATATCTACACATTTTATGATTCATTGACTCAAGTGGTGATGATGACATCCTTCATGAATGGAGTCTGGCCATGCTTCCCTGCCAGTAAAATGCTGCATCCCCTATTTATTGTGACAGTTAGCTATTACTAACTTATTTAATTCTTTAAATTATGCAAACGAAGGACAGTGTCATCACCGATTACGGTTAGGGTGCAAATACCTGTCAGGGACAAGGTCAGGAAAGTTGTAGACATGGGCAGAGCGTTTTCTGAATGATCTATGCATCTCCCAGAGTACGAGGGATGCTGGGTGATTGAGTCCAGAATGTTGCACGGTGCCCTCCGAGAAGTACAAGGACTTCATCAAGGCCGGCACGGTGGTCTGGGTGTTGACTACCTGCTCTTCCTCCACATCTTCACACCGGTTGTGATCTGCCATGAGAAGAAGGAGTGGCACTAGGAGGTCGGCACCATCACCGAGACCTGGCAAAAGGATGACGACTCAGAACACGGAGGAACATCTCTCTCTCTCAGCTATGCTGGTGATGCCCCTGCTGTAGCCATCTTTTCAGCTGTTATCAACATTGTGGCTACTACTGCTATGCCAGAATTGGGCCCATTATCTCACGTCCTGCCACAACACCACAGAGATTCAGGCGCTTGTGATGAGTTCAAGCCAATTCATCACGCAAGACAGTATGATTATCTGACGATTAACTGATGGCATTTTAAAATTGTGTGATGACAGCATACAGTTTCATACCTGGCAAGTCTGCCCAGGAATTGATGTTACAAAAAAAGGTCAACGGCTTACATATTTAAAGATGTAATTATTAAATTCTTTCATTATATAATCTGTGATCCCTGAAGTTTGGCGCCACCTTGTGTGACTCAAGTGTGACAGACTATCTAAATATCTGATTATTTCATTCTTCAAATCTGTCTTTTTCTACTCCAGGAAGAGTGTAGTCTTGATCCACCATGTTGGTGTTAAATTGTATCTTGTGAATTCTTTCTTTCTTTCTTCCTTTCCTTATTTAAATCAATGTTGATATCATTTTGTTATCTCTCTAAGGGTGAATTATGAGAAACTTTCTCTTTATTCATTCATTTTTTGTTCAAATCTAAGATTAAGAACTCAATGTCTATTCAGTATTGAGCAATCATTTAGGCTTCACGCATAAAACACCATCCACTTGTTTAATGTTTATTCATTTAATTATGAAAATCTGTCATTATGTATTCAGTGATCACTGGAGTTTTGAGCCTCCTTAGGGGAGACCGTTGTACCAGACCATCACATAATCTAATACTACACTTGCTTCTTTAACTGTTAAACTAGGAAATTAGGTAATAATTCATCATTTAATTGACATATTTACAATACAGGTAATGTTATGGACCATAAGTCCCTTTTGGAGTCAGATTGTGGGAGTTGATGATGTAATATCATCTCATTACTTCATCATTTAGCTGTGTAAATAGATCTTTACATCAGCGATAGGTTTAGGACTTTGGTGCCATCTCGTCAGTGTTACTATAAAAGGCCCACTAATTAATTATCAATTTAATTTTTTAAAAACATCATTATTCCAGGAAGAGATCATTCTGACTACTCCATGTGGGATTTAAGTGTGCACCACCATGTCATTTTTCAATCATTTTTCATTATATATTAATTATTTCAATCGATGAAGGTGTTGTTCTTCTTGACGGGAGTCGGGCCATTCCTCCATGGGAGTTAATCACGTGGCATTATTTAATCATCTAAGTACTACTTCCTTGACAATCACTGGAGTATGGTTCCATCTTTTGAAAGTTAAGTATGGAGGACTATCCAATTTTTAACTTACTTGATTGCGTAAGTAATGATGGTGTCATCCCTCATGTGGCTGTTGTGGGATTGACAGAGCAGGAGATCGGTACCAGAAGCAGTGCCCAGAGAATGGGGGACACTGCCTTATGCAGTGATTACTGATTACGTAATAGTAGATTTTTAGCAATCGAATGATTACACGAGTTTAAAAAACTGTACTGTTTCGCATCATCAGTTTCTGAGAGGTTGCCACAGAACCGACCCAGGAAGGACACAGTGACCACCTATTTTAAAAATGGAATAACTGAATAATCTCCTGATCAGAGAATCTCATCTAATGAACTCTGTCGGGCTGATAACATGACACACCACCAACAATTAATCACTCTAAATAACCATATTAGAAAGCAGGATACAGGACTTAATAGAGAAAAGTCAATTGAGGAATCCAAAATGACTGAAAGAAACATAAGACACTGCTCAAAATCCTTAATCATCAGCCTAATGCAAATCTACACAACTCTGAGAAACCATGGGGTCAAGCTCCTCTAATGGTAAGAGGATGAAGAGGAATTTATTTTATTTTCAAGAAAGGGAAAAGGATTATGGTAGAGGCGATTAACTGTATTGTTTCCATTCTAGAAATTAGCAAATTGAAGCATAGAAAACAGGTTTAAAATAGTCATCATTGTACTTGAATGGCACAATGATGCTTTCGTTTTCATGCTTATGTCACTATAGGCATGTTGTAGCTTGAGAGACGGGTAAATATGTAGAACTCAAAAGAAAGAGCCCTGCTTTGTTTTTGTGAGAAACTCAGTGAGGCTGTAAGGTTAGTTCATCGGTGGGTATACTCCTTTAAGCCTGTGGGAGGGGCACTAGAATGTGACAGAATGTTGGTTCATAAATGTAGCCTGGCAACCCTGCTTGCATTCTGTATCCTGGTATCATGGGCCAAGGACGAGAGAGCAGCTTCGAGAAAGAGTTATCTTGGGACATTACAGTCTCCCAAGATAACTATCTCCTAAAACTTTTCATGACAGCATTTGATTCGCCTAACCAAGTCATAGCCATACCTCTGGAAGTTTGCCTACGGCTTTTACTGGTTACCAAATGCAAGATTACCTCATCAGAGGACATAGGCTGTGGAGAAACAGTTCAGAGACTTCTGTTTATGAATACTCTCTCTCCTCAGAAGTAAAACTATGGAACAAAAGATAATAAGACTCACGATTATTCATCAAAAAGGTGAGTTTGACATTGTTGAATTCCTTCAGGAAGGTGATAATCCGTTTGTTAGAGTAGACTTAGCGATTGTTAGATTTCAGTCCATCTCTTTTGAGGCAGCCGTCCAACATTAAATATGTGATATCTTCTAAAAACCCTGCATACACCATGAGAGTTCAGCATTTAAACATGTTACTACTCTGCTCTGCGATTAAATAAGGGATGAAACTTGGAATTTCCCACAATCATGTGGGAGTCAACTGAGACTCAATTGTGTGGAGCATGGCAGACCATTTCATCCTCTGATTATGTTGTTATTTGTTTATTAAAATTGGACATTAGATAATCCATGATCAGTGGATTGTGGTGACGCGATGTGGGAGGCAATTATTATAGACCATCTCAATATCAATTATGTAGTTAAAATATTTAAATTAATCACGACAGCATCGTTCATGAGCCTGGTTTGGAGCCACCTTAGGGAAGTGGATGATGTTACATGAACTCATTATTTGATTATTTAGTTATATAAAACAATGATTTTATCGTCCATGACACCTGGAATCTGGTGCCACAGATCACCTAATTACGTAATTAATTACTTTAAACTGACAATCTGTGTTAATCCCCAGGATAATGTAAATATTTGTATAGTTATGTAAACAACAATCCTCCATTCCATGAAGAGACCTGTAAAGCTCCCTCTTGTGGAGATAATGTGCAATATCTACACATTTTATGATTCATTGACTCAAGTGGTGATGATGACATCCTTCATGAATGGAGTCTGGCCATGCTTCCCTGCCAGTAAAATGCTGCATCCCCTATTTATTGTGACAGTTAGCTATTACTAACTTATTTAATTCTTTAAATTATGCAAACGAAGGACAGTGTCATCACCGATTACGGTTAGGGTGCAAATACCTGTCAGGGACAAGGTCAGGAAAGTTGTAGACATGGGCAGAGCGTTTTCTGAATGATCTATGCATCTCCCAGAGTACGAGGGATGCTGGGTGATTGAGTCCAGAATGTTGCACGGTGCCCTCCGAGAAGTACAAGGACTTCATCAAGGCCGGCACGGTGGTCTGGGTGTTGACTACCTGCTCTTCCTCCACATCTTCACACCGGTTGTGATCTGCCATGAGAAGAAGGAGTGGCACTAGGAGGTCGGCACCATCACCGAGACCTGGCAAAAGGATGACGACTCAGAACACGGAGGAACATCTCTCTCTCTCAGCTATGCTGGTGATGCCCCTGCTGTAGCCATCTTTTCAGCTGTTATCAACATTGTGGCTACTACTGCTATGCCAGAATTGGGCCCATTATCTCACGTCCTGCCACAACACCACAGAGATTCAGGCGCTTGTGATGAGTTCAAGCCAATTCATCACGCAAGACAGTATGATTATCTGACGATTAACTGATGGCATTTTAAAATTGTGTGATGACAGCATACAGTTTCATACCTGGCAAGTCTGCCCAGGAATTGATGTTACAAAAAAAGGTCAACGGCTTACATATTTAAAGATGTAATTATTAAATTCTTTCATTATATAATCTGTGATCCCTGAAGTTTGGCGCCACCTTGTGTGACTCAAGTGTGACAGACTATCTAAATATCTGATTATTTCATTCTTCAAATCTGTCTTTTTCTACTCCAGGAAGAGTGTAGTCTTGATCCACCATGTTGGTGTTAAATTGTATCTTGTGAATTCTTTCTTTCTTTCTTCCTTTCCTTATTTAAATCTATGTTGATATCATTTTGTTATCTCTCTAAGGGTGAATTATGAGAAACTTTCTCTTTATTCATTCATTTTTTGTTCAAATCTAAGATTAAGAACTCAATGTCTATTCAGTATTGAGCAATCATTTAGGCTTCACGCATAAAACACCATCCACTTGTTTAATGTTTATTCATTTAATTATGAAAATCTGTCATTATGTATTCAGTGATCACTGGAGTTTTGAGCCTCCTTTGGGGAGACCGTTGTACCAGACCATCACATAATCTAATACTACACTTGCTTCTTTAACTGTTAAACTAGGAAATTAGGTAATAATTCATCATTTAATTGACATATTTACAATACAGGTAATGTTATGGACCATAAGTCCCTTTTGGAGTCAGATTGTGGGAGTTGATGATGTAATATCATCTCATTACTTCATCATTTAGCTGTGTAAATAGATCTTTACATCAGCGATAGGTTTAGGACTTTGGTGCCATCTCGTCAGTGTTACTATAAAAGGCCCACTAATTAATTATCAATTTAATTTTTTAAAAACATCATTATTCCAGGAAGAGATCATTCTGACTACTCCATGTGGGATTTAAGTGTGCACCACCATGTCATTTTTCAATCATTTTTCATTATATATTAATTATTTCAATCGATGAAGGTGTTGTTCTTCTTGACGGGAGTCGGGCCATTCCTCCATGGGAGTTAATCACGTGGCATTATTTAATCATCTAAGTACTACTTCCTTGACAATCACTGGAGTATGGTTCCATCTTTTGAAAGTTAAGTATGGAGGACTATCCAATTTTTAACTTACTTGATTGCGTAAGTAATGATGGTGTCATCCCTCATGTGGCTGTTGTGGGATTGACAGAGCAGGAGATCGGTACCAGAAGCAGTGCCCAGAGAATGGGGGACACTGCCTTAGTAGAGTGATTACTGATTACGTAATAGTAGATTTTTAGCAATCGAATGATTACACGAGTTTAAAAAACTGTACTGTTTCGCATCATCAGTTTCTGAGAGGTTGCCACAGAACCGACCCAGGAAGGACACAGTGACCACCTTTTTTAAAAATGGAATAACTGAATAATCTCCTGATCAGAGAATCTCATCTAATGAACTCTGTCGGGCTGATAACATGACACACCACCAACAATTAATCACTCTAAATAACCATATTAGAAAGCAGGATACAGGACTTAATAGAGAAAAGTCAATTGAGGAATCCAAAATGACTGAAAGAAACATAAGACACTGCTCAAAATCCTTAATCATCAGCCTAATGCAAATCTACACAACTCTGAGAAACCATGGGGTCAAGCTCCTCTAATGGTAAGAGGATGAAGAGGAATTTATTTTATTTTCAAGAAAGGGAAAAGGGTTATGGTAGAGGCGATTAACTGTATTGTTTCCATTCTAGAAATTAGCAAATTGAAGCATAGAAAACAGGTTTAAAATAGTCATCATTGTACTTGAATGGCACAATGATGCTTTCGTTTTCATGCTTATGTCACTATAGGCATGTTGTTGCTTGAGAGACGGGTAAATATGTAGAACTCAAAAGAAAGAGCCCTGCTTTGTTTTTGTGAGAAACTCAGTGAGGCTGTAAGGTTAGTTCATCGGTGGGTATACTCCTTTAAGCCTGTGGGAGGGGGCACTAGAATGTGACAGAATGTTGGTTCATAAATGTAGCCTGGCAACCCTGCTTGCATTCTGTATCCTGGTATCATGGGCCAAGGACGAGAGAGCAGCTTCGAGAAAGAGTTATCTTGGGACATTACAGTCTCCCAAGATAACTATCTCCTAAAACTTTTCATGACAGCATTTGATTCGCCTAACCAAGTCATAGCCATACCTCTGGAAGTTTGCCTACGGCTTTTACTGGTTACCAAATGCAAGATTACCTCATCAGAGGACATAGGCTGTGGAGAAACAGTTCAGAGACTTCTGTTTATGAATACTCTCTCTCCTCAGAAGTAAAACTATGGAACAAAAGATAATAAGACTCACGATTATTCATCAAAAAGGTGAGTTTGACATTGTTGAATTCCTTCAGGAAGGTGATAATCCGTTTGTTAGAGTAGACTTAGCGATTGTTAGATTTCAGTCCATCTCTTTTGAGGCAGCCGTCCAACATTAAATATGTGATATCTTCTAAAAACCCTGCATACACCATGAGAGTTCAGCATTTAAACATGTTACTACTCTGCTCTGCGATTAAATAAGGGATGAAACTTGGAATTTCCCACAATCATGTGGGAGTCAACTGAGACTCAATTGTGTGGAGCATGGCAGACCATTTCATCCTCTGATTATGTTGTTATTTGTTTATTAAAATTGGACATTAGATAATCCATGATCAGTGGATTGTGGTGACGCGATGTGGGAGGCAATTATTATAGACCATCTCAATATCAATTATGTAGTTAAAATATTTAAATTAATCACGACAGCATCGTTCATGAGCCTGGTTTGGAGCCACCTTAGGGAAGTGGATGATGTTACATGAACTCATTATTTGATTATTTAGTTATATAAAACAATGATTTTATCGTCCATGACACCTGGAATCTGGTGCCACAGATCACCTAATTACGTAATTAATTACTTTAAACTGACAATCTGTGTTAATCCCCAGGATAATGTAAATATTTGTATAGTTATGTAAACAACAATCCTCCATTCCATGAAGAGACCTGTAAAGCTCCCTCTTGTGGAGATAATGTGCAATATCTACACATTTTATGATTCATTGACTCAAGTGGTGATGATGACATCCTTCATGAATGGAGTCTGGCCATGCTTCCCTGCCAGTAAAATGCTGCATCCCCTATTTATTGTGACAGTTAGCTATTACTAACTTATTTAATTCTTTAAATTATGCAAACGAAGGACAGTGTCATCACCGATTACGGTTAGGGTGCAAATACCTGTCAGGGACAAGGTCAGGAAAGTTGTAGACATGGGCAGAGCGTTTTCTGAATGATCTATGCATCTCCCAGAGTACGAGGGATGCTGGGTGATTTAGTCCAGAATGTTGCACGGTGCCCTCCGAGAAGTACAAGGACTTCATCAAGGCCGGCACGGTGGTCTGGGTGTTGACTACCTGCTCTTCCTCCACATCTTCACACCGGTTGTGATCTGCCATGAGAAGAAGGAGTGGCACTAGGAGGTCGGCACCATCACCGAGACCTGGCAAAAGGATGACGACTCAGAACACGGAGGAACATCTCTCTCTCTCTCAGCTATGCTGGTGATGCCCCTGCTGTAGCCATCTTTTCAGCTGTTATCAACATTGTGGCTACTACTGCTATGCCAGAATTGGGCCCATTATCTCACGTCCTGCCACAACACCACAGAGATTCAGGCGCTTGTGATGAGTTCAAGCCAATTCATCACGCAAGACAGTATGATTATCTGACGATTAACTGATGGCATTTTAAAATTGTGTGATGACAGCATACAGTTTCATACCTGGCAAGTCTGCCCAGGAATTGATGTTACAAAAAAAGGTCAACGGCTTACATATTTAAAGATGTAATTATTAAATTCTTTCATTATATAATCTGTGATCCCTGAAGTTTGGCGCCACCTTGTGTGACTCAAGTGTGACAGACTATCTAAATATCTGATTATTTCAGTCTTCAAATCTGTCTTTTTCTACTCCAGGAAGAGTGTAGTCTTGATCCACCATGTTGGTGTTAAATTGTATCTTGTGAATTCTTTCTTTCTTTCTTCCTTTCCTTATTTAAATCAATGTTGATATCATTTTGTTATCTCTCTAAGGGTGAATTATGAGAAACTTTCTCTTTATTCATTCATTTTTTGTTCAAATCTAAGATTAAGAACTCAATGTCTATTCAGTATTGAGCAATCATTTAGGCTTCACGCATAAAACACCATCCACTTGTTTAATGTTTATTCATTTAATTATGAAAATCTGTCATTATGTATTCAGTGATCACTGGAGTTTTGAGCCTCCTTAGGGGAGACCGTTGTACCAGACCATCATCATAATCTAATACTACACTTGCTTCTTTAACTGTTAAACTAGGAAATTAGGTAATAATTCATCATTTAATTGACATATTTACAATACAGGTAATGTTATGGACCATAAGTCCCTTTTGGAGTCAGATTGTGGGAGTTGATGATGTAATATCATCTCATTACTTCATCATTTAGCTGTGTAAATAGATCTTTACATCAGCGATAGGTTTAGGACTTTGGTGCCATCTCGTCAGTGTTACTATAAAAGGCCCACTAATTAATTATCAATTTAAATTTTTAAAAACATCATTATTCCAGGAAGAGATCATTCTGACTACTCCATGTGGGATTTAAGTGTGCACCACCATGTCATTTTTCAATCATTTTTCATTATATATTAATTATTTAAATCGATGAAGGTGTTGTTCTTCTTGACGGGAGTCGGGCCATTCCTCCATGGGAGTTAATCACGTGGCATTATTTAATCATCTAAGTACTACTTCCTTGACAATCACTGGAGTATGGTTCCATCTTTTAAAAGTTAAGTATGGAAGACTATCCAATTTTTAACTTACTTGATTGCGTAAGTAATGATGGTGTCATCCCTCATGTGGCTGTTGTGGGATTGACAGAGCAGGAGATCGGTACCAGAAGCAGTGCCCAGAGAATGGGGGACACTGCCTTATGCAGTGATTACTGATTACGTAATAGTAGATTTTTAGCAATCGAATGATTACACGAGTTTAAAAAACTGTACTGTTTCGCATCATCAGTTTCTGAGAGGTTGCCACAGAACCGACCCAGGAAGGACACAGTGACCACCTATTTTAAAAATGGAATAACTGAATAATCTCCTGATCAGAGAATCTCATCTAATGAACTCTGTCGGGCTGATAACATGACACACCACCAACAATTAATCACTCTAAATAACCATATTAGAAAGCAGGATACAGGACTTAATAGAGAAAAGTCAATTGAGGAATCCAAAATGACTGAAAGAAACATAAGACACTGCTCAAAATCCTTAATCATCAGCCTAATGCAAATCTACACAACTCTGAGAAACCATGGGGTCAAGCTCCTCTAATGGTAAGAGGATGAAGAGGAATTTATTTTATTTTCAAGAAAGGGAAAAGGATTATGGTAGAGGCGATTAACTGTATTGTTTCCATTCTAGAAATTAGCAAATTGAAGCATAGAAAACAGGTTTAAAATAGTCATCATTGTACTTGAATGGCACAATGATGTTTTCGTTTTCATGCTTATGTCACTATAGGCATGTTGTAGCTTGAGAGACGGGTAAATATGTAGAACTCAAAAGAAAGAGCCCTGCTTTGTTTTTGTGAGAAACTCAGTGAGGCTGTAAGGTTAGTTCATCGGTGGGTATACTCCTTTAAGCCTGTGGGAGGGGCACTAGAATGTGACAGAATGTTGGTTCATAAATGTAGCCTGGCAACCCTGCTTGCATTCTGTATCCTGGTATCATGGGCCAAGGACGAGAGAGCAGCTTCGAGAAAGAGTTATCTTGGGACATTACAGTCTCCCAAGATAACTATCTCCTAAAACTTTTCATGACAGCATTTGATTCGCCTAACCAAGTCATAGCCATACCTCTGGAAGTTTGCCTACGGCTTTTACTGGTTACCAAATGCAAGATTACCTCATCAGAGGACATAGGCTGTGGAGAAACAGTTCAGAGACTTCTGTTTATGAATACTCTCTCTCCTCAGAAGTAAAACTATGGAACAAAAGATAATAAGACTCACGATTATTCATCAAAAAGGTGAGTTTGACATTGTTGAATTCCTTCAGGAAGGTGATAATCCGTTTGTTAGAGTAGACTTAGCGATTGTTAGATTTCAGTCCATCTCTTTTGAGGCAGCCGTCCAACATTAAATATGTGATATCTTCTAAAAACCCTGCATACACCATGAGAGTTCAGCATTTAAACATGTTACTACTCTGCTCTGCGATTAAATAAGGGATGAAACTTGGAATTTCCCACAATCATGTGGGAGTCAACTGAGACTCAATTGTGTGGAGCATGGCAGACCATTTCATCCTCTGATTATGTTGTTATTTGTTTATTAAAATTGGACATTAGATAATCCATGATCAGTGGATTGTGGTGACGCGATGTGGGAGGCAATTATTATAGACCATCTCAATATCAATTATGTAGTTAAAATATTTAAATTAATCACGACAGCATCGTTCATGAGCCTGGTTTGGAGCCACCTTAGGGAAGTGGATGATGTTACATGAACTCATTATTTGATTATTTAGTTATATAAAACAATGATTTTATCGTCCATGACACCTGGAATCTGGTGCCACAGATCACCTAATTACGTAATTAATTACTTTAAACTGACAATCTGTGTTAATCCCCAGGATAATGTAAATATTTGTATAGTTATGTAAACAACAATCCTCCATTCCATGAAGAGACCTGTAAAGCTCCCTCTTGTGGAGATAATGTGCAATATCTACACATTTTATGATTCATTGACTCAAGTGGTGATGATGACATCCTTCATGAATGGAGTCTGGCCATGCTTCCCTGCCAGTAAAATGCTGCATCCCCTATTTATTGTGACAGTTAGCTATTACTAACTTATTTAATTCTTTAAATTATGCAAACGAAGGACAGTGTCATCACCGATTACGGTTAGGGTGCAAATACCTGTCAGGGACAAGGTCAGGAAAGTTGTAGACATGGGCAGAGCGTTTTCTGAATGATCTATGCATCTCCCAGAGTACGAGGGATGCTGGGTGATTTAGTCCAGAATGTTGCACGGTGCCCTCCGAGAAGTACAAGGACTTCATCAAGGCCGGCACGGTGGTCTGGGTGTTGACTACCTGCTCTTCCTCCACATCTTCACACCGGTTGTGATCTGCCATGAGAAGAAGGAGTGGCACTAGGAGGTCGGCACCATCACCGAGACCTGGCAAAAGGATGACGACTCAGAACACGGAGGAACATCTCTCTCTCTCTAGCTATGCTGGTGATGCCCCTGCTGTAGCCATCTTTTCAGCTGTTATCAACATTGTGGCTACTACTGCTATGCCAGAATTGGGCCCATTATCTCACGTCCTGCCACAACACCACAGAGATTCAGGCGCTTGTGATGAGTTCAAGCCAATTCATCACGCAAGACAGTATGATTATCTGACGATTAACTGATGGCATTTTAAAATTGTGTGATGACAGCATACAGTTTCATACCTGGCAAGTCTGCCCAGGAATTGATGTTACAAAAAAAGGTCAACGGCTTACATATTTAAAGATGTAATTATTAAATTCTTTCATTATATAATCTGTGATCCCTGAAGTTTGGCGCCACCTTGTGTGACTCAAGTGTGACAGACTATCTAAATATCTGATTATTTCAGTCTTCAAATCTGTCTTTTTCTACTCCAGGAAGAGTGTAGTCTTGATCCACCATGTTGGTGTTAAATTGTATCTTGTGAATTCTTTCTTTCTTTCTTCCTTTCCTTATTTAAATCAATGTTGATATCATTTTGTTATCTCTCTAAGGGTGAATTATGAGAAACTTTCTCTTTATTCATTCATTTTTTGTTCAAATCTAAGATTAAGAACTCAATGTCTATTCAGTATTGAGCAATCATTTAGGCTTCACGCATAAAACACCATCCACTTGTTTAATGTTTATTCATTTAATTATGAAAATCTGTCATTATGTATTCAGTGATCACTGGAGTTTTGAGCCTCCTTAGGGGAGACCGTTGTACCAGACCATAACATAATCTAATACTACACTTGCTTCTTTAACTGTTAAACTAGGAAATTAGGTAATAATTCATCATTTAATTGACATATTTACAATACAGGTAATGTTATGGACCATAAGTCCCTTTTGGAGTCAGATTGTGGGAGTTGATGATGTAATATCATCTCATTACTTCATCATTTAGCTGTGTAAATAGATCTTTACATCAGCGATAGGTTTAGGACTTTGGTGCCATCTCGTCAGTGTTACTATAAAAGGCCCACTAATTAATTATCAATTTAAATTTTTTAAAAACATCATTATTCCAGGAAGAGATCATTCTGACTACTCCATGTGGGATTTAAGTGTGCACCACCATGTCATTTTTCAATCATTTTTCATTATATATTAATTATTTAAATCGATGAAGGTGTTGTTCTTCTTGACGGGAGTCGGGCCATTCCTCCATGGGAGTTAATCACGTGGCATTATTTAATCATCTAAGTACTACTTCCTTGACAATCACTGGAGTATGGTTCCATCTTTTAAAAGTTAAGTATGGAAGACTATCCAATTTTTAACTTACTTGATTGCGTAAGTAATGATGGTGTCATCCCTCATGTGGCTGTTGTGGGATTGACAGAGCAGGAGATCGGTACCAGAAGCAGTGCCCAGAGAATGGGGGACACTGCCTTATGCAGTGATTACTGATTACGTAATAGTAGATTTTTAGCAATCGAATGATTACACGAGTTTAAAAAACTGTACTGTTTCGCATCATCAGTTTCTGAGAGGTTGCCACAGAACCGACCCAGGAAGGACACAGTGACCACCTATTTTAAAAATGGAATAACTGAATAATCTCCTGATCAGAGAATCTCATCTAATGAACTCTGTCGGGCTGATAACATGACACACCACCAACAATTAATCACTCTAAATAACCATATTAGAAAGCAGGATACAGGACTTAATAGAGAAAAGTCAATTGAGGAATCCAAAATGACTGAAAGAAACATAAGACACTGCTCAAAATCCTTAATCATCAGCCTAATGCAAATCTACACAACTCTGAGAAACCATGGGGTCAAGCTCCTCTAATGGTAAGAGGATGAAGAGGAATTTATTTTATTTTCAAGAAAGGGAAAAGGATTATGGTAGAGGCGATTAACTGTATTGTTTCCATTCTAGAAATTAGCAAATTGAAGCATAGAAAACAGGTTTAAAATAGTCATCATTGTACTTGAATGGCACAATGATGTTTTCGTTTTCATGCTTATGTCACTATAGGCATGTTGTAGCTTGAGAGACGGGTAAATATGTAGAACTCAAAAGAAAGAGCCCTGCTTTGTTTTTGTGAGAAACTCAGTGAGGCTGTAAGGTTAGTTCATCAGTGGGTATACTCCTTTAAGCCTGTGGGAGGGGCACTAGAATGTGACAGAATGTTGGTTCATAAATGTAGCCTGGCAACCCTGCTTGCATTCTGTATCCTGGTATCATGGGCCAAGGACGAGAGAGCAGCTTCGAGAAAGAGTTATCTTGGGACATTACAGTCTCCCAAGATAACTATCTCCTAAAACTTTTCATGACAGCATTTGATTCGCCTAACCAAGTCATAGCCATACCTCTGGAAGTTTGCCTACGGCTTTTACTGGTTACCAAATGCAAGATTACCTCATCAGAGGACATAGGCTGTGGAGAAACAGTTCAGAGACTTCTGTTTATGAATACTCTCTCTCCTCAGAAGTAAAACTATGGAACAAAAGATAATAAGACTCACGATTATTCATCAAAAAGGTGAGTTTGACATTGTTGAATTCCTTCAGGAAGGTGATAATCCGTTTGTTAGAGTAGACTTAGCGATTGTTAGATTTCAGTCCATCTCTTTTGAGGCAGCCGTCCAACATTAAATATGTGATATCTTCTAAAAACCCTGCATACACCATGAGAGTTCAGCATTTAAACATGTTACTACTCTGCTCTGCGATTAAATAAGGGATGAAACTTGGAATTTCCCACAATCATGTGGGAGTCAACTGAGACTCAATTGTGTGGAGCATGGCAGACCATTTCATCCTCTGATTATGTTGTTATTTGTTTATTAAAATTGGACATTAGATAATCCATGATCAGTGGATTGTGGTGACGCGATGTGGGAGGCAATTATTATAGACCATCTCAATATCAATTATGTAGTTAAAATATTTAAATTAATCACGACAGCATCGTTCATGAGCCTGGTTTGGAGCCACCTTAGGGAAGTGGATGATGTTACATGAACTCATTATTTGATTATTTAGTTATATAAAACAATGATTTTATCGTCCATGACACCTGGAATCTGGTGCCACAGATCACCTAATTACGTAATTAATTACTTTAAACTGACAATCTGTGTTAATCCCCAGGATAATGTAAATATTTGTATAGTTATGTAAACAACAATCCTCCATTCCATGAAGAGACCTGTAAAGCTCCCTCTTGTGGAGATAATGTGCAATATCTACACATTTTATGATTCATTGACTCAAGTGGTGATGATGACATCCTTCATGAATGGAGTCTGGCCATGCTTCCCTGCCAGTAAAATGCTGCATCCCCTATTTATTGTGACAGTTAGCTATTACTAACTTATTTAATTCTTTAAATTATGCAAACGAAGGACAGTGTCATCACCGATTACGGTTAGGGTGCAAATACCTGTCAGGGACAAGGTCAGGAAAGTTGTAGACATGGGCAGAGCGTTTTCTGAATGATCTATGCATCTCCCAGAGTACGAGGGATGCTGGGTGATTTAGTCCAGAATGTTGCACTGTGCCCTCCGAGAAGTACAAGGACTTCATCAAGGCCGGCACGGTGGTCTGGGTGTTGACTACCTGCTCTTCCTCCACATCTTCACACCGGTTGTGATCTGCCATGAGAAGAAGGAGTGGCACTAGGAGGTCGGCACCATCACCGAGACCTGGCAAAAGGATGACGACTCAGAACACGGAGGAACATCTCTCTCTCTCAGCTATGCTGGTGATGCCCCTGCTGTAGCCATCTTTTCAGCTGTTATCAACATTGTGGCTACTACTGCTATGCCAGAATTGGGCCCATTATCTCACGTCCTGCCACAACACCACAGAGATTCAGGCGCTTGTGATGAGTTCAAGCCAATTCATCACGCAAGACAGTATGATTATCTGACGATTAACTGATGGCATTTTAAAATTGTGTGATGACAGCATACAGTTTCATACCTGGCAAGTCTGCCCAGGAATTGATGTTACAAAAAAAGGTCAACGGCTTACATATTTAAAGATGTAATTATTAAATTCTTTCATTATATAATCTGTGATCCCTGAAGTTTGGCGCCACCTTGTGTGACTCAAGTGTGACAGACTATCTAAATATCTGATTATTTCAGTCTTCAAATCTGTCTTTTTCTACTCCAGGAAGAGTGTAGTCTTGATCCACCATGTTGGTGTTAAATTGTATCTTGTGAATTCTTTCTTTCTTTCTTTCTTTCCTTATTTAAATCAATGTTGATATCATTTTGTTATCTCTCTAAGGGTGAATTATGAGAAACTTTCTCTTTATTCATTCATTTTTTGTTCAAATCTAAGATTAAGAACTCAATGTCTATTCAGTATTGAGCAATCATTTAGGCTTCACGCATAAAACACCATCCACTTGTTTAATGTTTATTCATTTAATTATGAAAATCTGTCATTATGTATTCAGTGATCACTGGAGTTTTGAGCCTCCTTAGGGGAGACCGTTGTACCAGACCATAACATAATCTAATACTACACTTGCTTCTTTAACTGTTAAACTAGGAAATTAGGTAATAATTCATCATTTAATTGACATATTTACAATACAGGTAATGTTATGGACCATAAGTCCCTTTTGGAGTCAGATTGTGGGAGTTGATGATGTAATATCATCTCATTACTTCATCATTTAGCTGTGTAAATAGATCTTTACATCAGCGATAGGTTTAGGACTTTGGTGCCATCTCGTCAGTGTTACTATAAAAGGCCCACTAATTAATTATCAATTTAAATTTTTAAAAACATCATTATTCCAGGAAGAGATCATTCTGACTACTCCATGTGGGATTTAAGTGTGCACCACCATGTCATTTTTCAATCATTTTTCATTATATATTAATTATTTAAATCGATGAAGGTGTTGTTCTTCTTGACGGGAGTCGGGCCATTCCTCCATGGGAGTTAATCACGTGGCATTATTTAATCATCTAAGTACTACTTCCTTGACAATCACTGGAGTATGGTTCCATCTTTTAAAAGTTAAGTATGGAAGACTATCCAATTTTTAACTTACTTGATTGCGTAAGTAATGATGGTGTCATCCCTCATGTGGCTGTTGTGGGATTGACAGAGCAGGAGATCGGTACCAGAAGCAGTGCCCAGAGAATGGGGGACACTGCCTTTTGCAGTGATTACTGATTACGTAATAGTAGATTTTTAGCAATCGAATGATTACACGAGTTTAAAAAACTGTACTGTTTCGCATCATCAGTTTCTGAGAGGTTGCCACAGAACCGACCCAGGAAGGACACAGTGACCACCTATTTTAAAAATGGAATAACTGAATAATCTCCTGATCAGAGAATCTCATCTAATGAACTCTGTCGGGCTGATAACATGACACACCACCAACAATTAATCACTCTAAATAACCATATTAGAAAGCAGGATACAGGACTTAATAGAGAAAAGTCAATTGAGGAATCCAAAATGACTGAAAGAAACATAAGACACTGCTCAAAATCCTTAATCATCAGCCTAATGCAAATCTACACAACTCTGAGAAACCATGGGGTCAAGCTCCTCTAATGGTAAGAGGATGAAGAGGAATTTATTTTATTTTCAAGAAAGGGAAAAGGATTATGGTAGAGGCGATTAACTGTATTGTTTCCATTCTAGAAATTAGCAAATTGAAGCATAGAAAACAGGTTTAAAATAGTCATCATTGTACTTGAATGGCACAATGATGTTTTCGTTTTCATGCTTATGTCACTATAGGCATGTTGTAGCTTGAGAGACGGGTAAATATGTAGAACTCAAAAGAAAGAGCCCTGCTTTGTTTTTGTGAGAAACTCAGTGAGGCTGTAAGGTTAGTTCATCGGTGGGTATACTCCTTTAAGCCTGTGGGAGGGGCACTAGAATGTGACAGAATGTTGGTTCATAAATGTAGCCTGGCAACCCTGCTTGCATTCTGTATCCTGGTATCATGGGCCAAGGACGAGAGAGCAGCTTCGAGAAAGAGTTATCTTGGGACATTACAGTCTCCCAAGATAACTATCTCCTAAAACTTTTCATGACAGCATTTGATTCGCCTAACCAAGTCATAGCCATACCTCTGGAAGTTTGCCTACGGCTTTTACTGGTTACCAAATGCAAGATTACCTCATCAGAGGACATAGGCTGTGGAGAAACAGTTCAGAGACTTCTGTTTATGAATACTCTCTCTCCTCAGAAGTAAAACTATGGAACAAAAGATAATAAGACTCACGATTATTCATCAAAAAGGTGAGTTTGACATTGTTGAATTCCTTCAGGAAGGTGATAATCCGTTTGTTAGAGTAGACTTAGCGATTGTTAGATTTCAGTCCATCTCTTTTGAGGCAGCCGTCCAACATTAAATATGTGATATCTTCTAAAAACCCTGCATACACCATGAGAGTTCAGCATTTAAACATGTTACTACTCTGCTCTGCGATTAAATAAGGGATGAAACTTGGAATTTCCCACAATCATGTGGGAGTCAACTGAGACTCAATTGTGTGGAGCATGGCAGACCATTTCATCCTCTGATTATGTTGTTATTTGTTTATTAAAATTGGACATTAGATAATCCATGATCAGTGGATTGTGGTGACGCGATGTGGGAGGCAATTATTATAGACCATCTCAATATCAATTATGTAGTTAAAATATTTAAATTAATCACGACAGCATCGTTCATGAGCCTGGTTTGGAGCCACCTTAGGGAAGTGGATGATGTTACATGAACTCATTATTTGATTATTTAGTTATATAAAACAATGATTTTATCGTCCATGACACCTGGAATCTGGTGCCACAGATCACCTAATTACGTAATTAATTACTTTAAACTGACAATCTGTGTTAATCCCCAGGATAATGTAAATATTTGTATAGTTATGTAAACAACAATCCTCCATTCCATGAAGAGACCTGTAAAGCTCCCTCTTGTGGAGATAATGTGCAATATCTACACATTTTATGATTCATTGACTCAAGTGGTGATGATGACATCCTTCATGAATGGAGTCTGGCCATGCTTCCCTGCCAGTAAAATGCTGCATCCCCTATTTATTGTGACAGTTAGCTATTACTAACTTATTTAATTCTTTAAATTATGCAAACGAAGGACAGTGTCATCACCGATTACGGTTAGGGTGCAAATACCTGTCAGGGACAATGTCAGGAAAGTTGTAGACATGGGCAGAGCGTTTTCTGAATGATCTATGCATCTCCCAGAGTACGAGGGATGCTGGGTGATTGAGTCCAGAATGTTGCACGGTGCCCTCCGAGAAGTACAAGGACTTCATCAAGGCCGGCACGGTGGTCTGGGTGTTGACTACCTGCTCTTCCTCCACATCTTCACACCGGTTGTGATCTGCCATGAGAAGAAGGAGTGGCACTAGGAGGTCGGCACCATCACCGAGACCTGGCAAAAGGATGACGACTCAGAACACGGAGGAACATCTCTCTCTCTCTCAGCTATGCTGGTGATGCCCCTGCTGTAGCCATCTTTTCAGCTGTTATCAACATTGTGGCTACTACTGCTATGCCAGAATTGGGCCCATTATCTCACGTCCTGCCACAACACCACAGAGATTCAGGCGCTTGTGATGAGTTCAAGCCAATTCATCACGCAAGACAGTATGATTATCTGACGATTAACTGATGGCATTTTAAAATTGTGTGATGACAGCATACAGTTTCATACCTGGCAAGTCTGCCCAGGAATTGATGTTACAAAAAAAGGTCAACGGCTTACATATTTAAAGATGTAATTATTAAATTCTTTCAGTATATAATCTGTGATCCCTGAAGTTTGGCGCCACCTTGTGTGACTCAAGTGTGACAGACTATCTAAATATCTGGTTATTTCAGTATTCAAATCTGTCTTTTTCTACTCCAGGAAGAGTGAAGTCTTGATCCACCATGTTGGTGTTAAATTGTATCTTGTGAATTCTTTCTTTCTTTCTTTCTTTCCTTATTTAAATCAATGTTGATATCATGTTCTTATCACTCTAAGGGTGAATTATGAGAAACTTTCTCTTTATTCATTCATTTTTTGTTCAAATTTAAGATTAAGAACTCAATGTCTATTCAGTATTGAGCAATCATTTAGGCTTCACGCATAAAACACCATCCACTTGTTTAATGTTTATTCATTTAATTATGAAAATCTGTCATTATGTATTCAGTGATCACTGGAGTTTTGAGCCTCCTTAGGGGAGACCGTTGTACCAGACCATATCATAATCTAATACTACACTTGCTTCTTTAACTGTTAAACTAGGAAATTAGGTAATAATTCATCATTTAACTGACATATTTACAATACAGGTAATGTTATGGACCATAAGTCCCTTTTGGAGTCAGATTGTGGGAGTTGATGATGTAATATCATCTCATTACTTCATCATTTAGCTGTGTAAATAGATCTTTACATCAGCGATAGGTTTAGGACTTTGGTGCCATCTCGTCAGTGTTACTATAAAAGGCCCACTAATTAATTATCAATTTAATTTTTTAAAAACATCATTATTCCAGGAAGAGATCATTCTGACTACTCCATGTGGGATTTAAGTGTGCACCACCATGTCATTTTTCAATCATTTTTCATTATATATTAATTATTTAAATCGATGAAGGTGTTGTTCTTCTTGACGGGAGTCGGGCCATTCCTCCATGGGAGTTAATCACGTGGCATTATTTAATCATCTAAGTACTACTTCCTTGACAATCACTGGAGTATGGTTCCATCTTTTAAAAGTTAAGTATGGAAGACTATCCAATTTTTAACTTACTTGATTGCGTAAGTAATGATGGTGTCATCCCTCATGTGGCTGTTGTGGGATTGACAGAGCAGGAGATCGGTACCAGAAGCAGTGCCCAGAGAATGGGGGACACTGCCTTATGCAGTGATTACTGATTACGTAATAGTAGATTTTTAGCAATCGAATGATTACACGAGTTTAAAAAACTGTACTGTTTCGCATCATCAGTTTCTGAGAGGTTGCCACAGAACCGACCCAGGAAGGACACAGTGACCACCTATTTTAAAAATGGAATAACTGAATAATCTCCTGATCAGAGAATCTCATCTAATGAACTCTGTCGGGCTGATAACATGACACACCACCAACAATTAATCACTCTAAATAACCATATTAGAAAGCAGGATACAGGACTTAATAGAGAAAAGTCAATTGAGGAATCCAAAATGACTGAAAGAAACATAAGACACTGCTCAAAATCCTTAATCATCAGCCTAATGCAAATCTACACAACTCTGAGAAACCATGGGGTCAAGCTCCTCTAATGGTAAGAGGATGAAGAGGAATTTATTTTATTTTCAAGAAAGGGAAAAGGATTATGGTAGAGGCGATTAACTGTATTGTTTCCATTCTAGAAATTAGCAAATTGAAGCATAGAAAACAGGTTTAAAATAGTCATCATTGTACTTGAATGGCACAATGATGTTTTCGTTTTCATGCTTATGTCACTATAGGCATGTTGTAGCTTGAGAGACGGGTAAATATGTAGAACTCAAAAGAAAGAGCCCTGCTTTGTTTTTGTGAGAAACTCAGTGAGGCTGTAAGGTTAGTTCATCGGTGGGTATACTCCTTTAAGCCTGTGGGAGGGGCACTAGAATGTGACAGAATGTTGGTTCATAAATGTAGCCTGGCAACCCTGCTTGCATTCTGTATCCTGGTATCATGGGCCAAGGACGAGAGAGCAGCTTCGAGAAAGAGTTATCTTGGGACATTACAGTCTCCCAAGATAACTATCTCCTAAAACTTTTCATGACAGCATTTGATTCGCCTAACCAAGTCATAGCCATACCTCTGGAAGTTTGCCTACGGCTTTTACTGGTTACCAAATGCAAGATTACCTCATCAGAGGACATAGGCTGTGGAGAAACAGTTCAGAGACTTCTGTTTATGAATACTCTCTCTCCTCAGAAGTAAAACTATGGAACAAAAGATAATAAGACTCACGATTATTCATCAAAAAGGTGAGTTTGACATTGTTGAATTCCTTCAGGAAGGTGATAATCCGTTTGTTAGAGTAGACTTAGCGATTGTTAGATTTCAGTCCATCTCTTTTGAGGCAGCCGTCCAACATTAAATATGTGATATCTTCTAAAAACCCTGCATACACCATGAGAGTTCAGCATTTAAACATGTTACTACTCTGCTCTGCGATTAAATAAGGGATGAAACTTGGAATTTCCCACAATCATGTGGGAGTCAACTGAGACTCAATTGTGTGGAGCATGGCAGACCATTTCATCCTCTGATTATGTTGTTATTTGTTTATTAAAATTGGACATTAGATAATCCATGATCAGTGGATTGTGGTGACGCGATGTGGGAGGCAATTATTATAGACCATCTCAATATCAATTATGTAGTTAAAATATTTAAATTAATCACGACAGCATCGTTCATGAGCCTGGTTTGGAGCCACCTTAGGGAAGTGGATGATGTTACATGAACTCATTATTTGATTATTTAGTTATATAAAACAATGATTTTATCGTCCATGACACCTGGAATCTGGTGCCACAGATCACCTAATTACGTAATTAATTACTTTAAACTGACAATCTGTGTTAATCCCCAGGATAATGTAAATATTTGTATAGTTATGTAAACAACAATCCTCCATTCCATGAAGAGACCTGTAAAGCTCCCTCTTGTGGAGATAATGTGCAATATCTACACATTTTATGATTCATTGACTCAAGTGGTGATGATGACATCCTTCATGAATGGAGTCTGGCCATGCTTCCCTGCCAGTAAAATGCTGCATCCCCTATTTATTGTGACAGTTAGCTATTACTAACTTATTTAATTCTTTAAATTATGCAAACGAAGGACAGTGTCATCACCGATTACGGTTAGGGTGCAAATACCTGTCAGGGACAATGTCAGGAAAGTTGTAGACATGGGCAGAGCGTTTTCTGAATGATCTATGCATCTCCCAGAGTACGAGGGATGCTGGGTGATTGAGTCCAGAATGTTGCACGGTGCCCTCCGAGAAGTACAAGGACTTCATCAAGGCCGGCACGGTGGTCTGGGTGTTGACTACCTGCTCTTCCTCCACATCTTCACACCGGTTGTGATCTGCCATGAGAAGAAGGAGTGGCACTAGGAGGTCGGCACCATCACCGAGACCTGGCAAAAGGATGACGACTCAGAACACGGAGGAACATCTCTCTCTCTCCAGCTATGCTGGTGATGCCCCTGCTGTAGCCATCTTTTCAGCTGTTATCAACATTGTGGCTACTACTGCTATGCCAGAATTGGGCCCATTATCTCACGTCCTGCCACAACACCACAGAGATTCAGGCGCTTGTGATGAGTTCAAGCCAATTCATCACGCAAGACAGTATGATTATCTGACGATTAACTGATGGCATTTTAAAATTGTGTGATGACAGCATACAGTTTCATACCTGGCAAGTCTGCCCAGGAATTGATGTTACAAAAAAAGGTCAACGGCTTACATATTTAAAGATGTAATTATTAAATTCTTTCAGTATATAATCTGTGATCCCTGAAGTTTGGCGCCACCTTGTGTGACTCAAGTGTGACAGACTATCTAAATATCTGGTTATTTCAGTATTCAAATCTGTCTTTTTCTACTCCAGGAAGAGTGAAGTCTTGATCCACCATGTTGGTGTTAAATTGTATCTTGTGAATTCTTTCTTTCTTTCTTTCTTTCCTTATTTAAATCAATGTTGATATCATGTTCTTATCACTCTAAGGGTGAATTATGAGAAACTTTCTCTTTATTCATTCATTTTTTGTTCAAATTTAAGATTAAGAACTCAATGTCTATTCAGTATTGAGCAATCATTTAGGCTTCACGCATAAAACACCATCCACTTGTTTAATGTTTATTCATTTAATTATGAAAATCTGTCATTATGTATTCAGTGATCACTGGAGTTTTGAGCCTCCTTAGGGGAGACCGTTGTACCAGACCATATCATAATCTAATACTACACTTGCTTCTTTAACTGTTAAACTAGGAAATTAGGTAATAATTCATCATTTAACTGACATATTTACAATACAGGTAATGTTATGGACCATAAGTCCCTTTTGGAGTCAGATTGTGGGAGTTGATGATGTAATATCATCTCATTACTTCATCATTTAGCTGTGTAAATAGATCTTTACATCAGCGATAGGTTTAGGACTTTGGTGCCATCTCGTCAGTGTTACTATAAAAGGCCCACTAATTAATTATCAATTTAATTTTTTAAAAACATCATTATTCCAGGAAGAGATCATTCTGACTACTCCATGTGGGATTTAAGTGTGCACCACCATGTCATTTTTCAATCATTTTTCATTATATATTAATTATTTAAATCGATGAAGGTGTTGTTCTTCTTGACGGGAGTCGGGCCATTCCTCCATGGGAGTTAATCACGTGGCATTATTTAATCATCTAAGTACTACTTCCTTGACAATCACTGGAGTATGGTTCCATCTTTTAAAAGTTAAGTATGGAAGACTATCCAATTTTTAACTTACTTGATTGCGTAAGTAATGATGGTGTCATCCCTCATGTGGCTGTTGTGGGATTGACAGAGCAGGAGATCGGTACCAGAAGCAGTGCCCAGAGAATGGGGGACACTGCCTTATGCAGTGATTACTGATTACGTAATAGTAGATTTTTAGCAATCGAATGATTACACGAGTTTAAAAAACTGTACTGTTTCACATCATCAGTTTCTGAGAGGTTGCCACAGAACCGACCCAGGAAGGACACAGTGACCACCTATTTTAAAAATGGAATAACTGAATAATCTCCTGATCAGAGAATCTCATCTAATGAACTCTGTCGGGCTGATAACATGACACACCACCAACAATTAATCACTCTAAATAACCATATTAGAAAGCAGGATACAGGACTTAATAGAGAAAAGTCAATTGAGGAATCCAAAATGACTGAAAGAAACATAAGACACTGCTCAAAATCCTTAATCATCAGCCTAATGCAAATCTACACAACTCTGAGAAACCATGGGGTCAAGCTCCTCTAATGGTAAGAGGATGAAGAGGAATTTATTTTATTTTCAAGAAAGGGAAAAGGATTATGGTAGAGGCGATTAACTGTATTGTTTCCATTCTAGAAATTAGCAAATTGAAGCATAGAAAACAGGTTTAAAATAGTCATCATTGTACTTGAATGGCACAATGATGTTTTCGTTTTCATGCTTATGTCACTATAGGCATGTTGTAGCTTGAGAGACGGGTAAATATGTAGAACTCAAAAGAAAGAGCCCTGCTTTGTTTTTGTGAGAAACTCAGTGAGGCTGTAAGGTTAGTTCATCGGTGGGTATACTCCTTTAAGCCTGTGGGAGGGGCACTAGAATGTGACAGAATGTTGGTTCATAAATGTAGCCTGGCAACCCTGCTTGCATTCTGTATCCTGGTATCATGGGCCAAGGACGAGAGAGCAGCTTCGAGAAAGAGTTATCTTGGGACATTACAGTCTCCCAAGATAACTATCTCCTAAAACTTTTCATGACAGCATTTGATTCGCCTAACCAAGTCATAGCCATACCTCTGGAAGTTTGCCTACGGCTTTTACTGGTTACCAAATGCAAGATTACCTCATCAGAGGACATAGGCTGTGGAGAAACAGTTCAGAGACTTCTGTTTATGAATACTCTCTCTCCTCAGAAGTAAAACTATGGAACAAAAGATAATAAGACTCACGATTATTCATCAAAAAGGTGAGTTTGACATTGTTGAATTCCTTCAGGAAGGTGATAATCCGTTTGTTAGAGTAGACTTAGCGATTGTTAGATTTCAGTCCATCTCTTTTGAGGCAGCCGTCCAACATTAAATATGTGATATCTTCTAAAAACCCTGCATACACCATGAGAGTTCAGCATTTAAACATGTTACTACTCTGCTCTGCGATTAAATAAGGGATGAAACTTGGAATTTCCCACAATCATGTGGGAGTCAACTGAGACTCAATTGTGTGGAGCATGGCAGACCATTTCATCCTCTGATTATGTTGTTATTTGTTTATTAAAATTGGACATTAGATAATCCATGATCAGTGGATTGTGGTGACGCGATGTGGGAGGCAATTATTATAGACCATCTCAATATCAATTATGTAGTTAAAATATTTAAATTAATCACGACAGCATCGTTCATGAGCCTGGTTTGGAGCCACCTTAGGGAAGTGGATGATGTTACATGAACTCATTATTTGATTATTTAGTTATATAAAACAATGATTTTATCGTCCATGACACCTGGAATCTGGTGCCACAGATCACCTAATTACGTAATTAATTACTTTAAACTGACAATCTGTGTTAATCCCCAGGATAATGTAAATATTTGTATAGTTATGTAAACAACAATCCTCCATTCCATGAAGAGACCTGTAAAGCTCCCTCTTGTGGAGATAATGTGCAATATCTACACATTTTATGATTCATTGACTCAAGTGGTGATGATGACATCCTTCATGAATGGAGTCTGGCCATGCTTCCCTGCCAGTAAAATGCTGCATCCCCTATTTATTGTGACAGTTAGCTATTACTAACTTATTTAATTCTTTAAATTATGCAAACGAAGGACAGTGTCATCACCGATTACGGTTAGGGTGCAAATACCTGTCAGGGACAAGGTCAGGAAAGTTGTAGACATGGGCAGAGCGTTTTCTGAATGATCTATGCATCTCCCAGTGTACGAGGGATGCTGGGTGATTGAGTCCAGAATGTTGCACTGTGCCCTCCGAGAAGTACAAGGACTTCATCAAGGCCGGCACGGTGGTCTGGGTGTTGACTACCTGCTCTTCCTCCACATCTTCACACCGGTTGTGATCTGCCATGAGAAGAAGGAGTGGCACTAGGAGGTCGGCACCATCACCGAGACCTGGCAAAAGGATGACGACTCAGAACACGGAGGAACATCTCTCTCTCTTCAGCTATGCTGGTGATGCCCCTGCTGTAGCCATCTTTTCAGCTGTTATCAACATTGTGGCTACTACTGCTATGCCAGAATTGGGCCCATTATCTCACATCCTGCCACAACACCACAGAGATTCAGGCGCTTGTGATGAGTTCAAGCCAATTCATCACGCAAGACAGTATGATTATCTGACGATTAACTGATGGCATTTTAAAATTGTGTGATGACAGCATACAGTTTCATACCTGGCAAGTCTGCCCAGGAATTGATGTTACAAAAAAAAGGTCAACGGCTTACATATTTAAAGATGTAATTATTAAATTCTTTCATTATATAATCTGTGATCCCTGAAGTTTGGCGCCACCTTGTGTGACTCAAGTGTGACAGACTATCTAAATATCTGATTATTTCAGTCTTCAAATCTGTCTTTTTCTACTCCAGGAAGAGTGTAGTCTTGATCCACCATGTTGGTGTTAAATTGTATCTTGTGAATTCTTTCTTTCTTTCTTTCTTTCCTTATTTAAATCAATGTTGATATCATGTTGTTATCTCTCTAAGGGTGAATTATGAGAAACTTTCTCTTTATTCATTCATTTTTTGTTCAAATCTAAGATTAAGAACTCAATGTCTATTCAGTATTGAGCAATCATTTAGGCTTCACGCATAAAACACCATCCACTTGTTTAATGTTTATTCATTTAATTATGAAAATCTGTCATTATGTATTCAGTGATCACTGGAGTTTTGAGCCTCCTTAGGGGAGACCGTTGTACCAGACCATAACATAATCTAATACTACACTTGCTTCTTTAACTGTTAAACTAGGAAATTAGGTAATAATTCATCATTTAACTGACATATTTACAATACAGGTAATGTTATGGACCATAAGTCCCTTTTGGAGTCAGATTGTGGGAGTTGATGATGTAATATCATCTCATTACTTCATCATTTACTGTGTAAATAGATCTTTACATCAGCGATAGGTTTAGGACTTTGGTGCCATCTCGTCAGTGTTACTATAAAAGGCCCACTAATTAATTATCAATTTAATTTTTTAAAAACATCATTATTCCAGGAAGAGATCATTCTGACTACTCCATGTGGGATTTAAGTGTGCACCACCATGTCATTTTTCAATCATTTTTCATTATATATTAATTATTTAAATCGATGAAGGTGTTGTTCTTCTTGACGGGAGTCGGGCCATTCCTCCATGGGAGTTAATCACGTGGCATTATTTAATCATCTAAGTACTACTTCCTTGACAATCACTGGAGTATGGTTCCATCTTTTGAAAGTTAAGTATGGAAGACTATCCAATTTTTAACTTACTTGATTGCGTAAGTAATGATGGTGTCATCCCTCATGTGGCTGTTGTGGGATTGACAGAGCAGGAGATCGGTACCAGAAGCAGTGCCCAGAGAATGGGGCAAACTGCCTCGTAGAGTGATTACTGATTACGTTATAGTAGATTTTTAGCAATCGAATGATTACACGAGTTTAAAAAACTGTACTGTTTCGCATCATCAGTTTCTGAGAGGTTGCAACAGAACTGACCCTTGAAGGACACAGTGACCACTGATTTTAAAAATGGAATAACTGAATAATCTCCTGATCAGGGAATCTCATCTAATGAAGTCTGTCGGGCTGATAACATGACACACCACCAACAATTATTCACTCTAAATAACCATATTAGAAAGCAGGATACAGGACTTAATAGAGAAAAGTCAATTGAGGAATCCAAAATGACTGAAAGAAACATAAGACACTGCTCAAAATCCTTAATCATCAGCCTAATGCAAATCTACACAACTCTGAGAAACCATGGGGTCAAGCTCCTCTAATGGTAAGAGGATGAAGAGGAATTTATTTTATTTTCAAGAAAGGGAAAAGGATTATGGTAGAGGCGATTAACTGTATTGTTTCCATTCTAGAAATTAGCAAATTGAAGCATAGAAAACAGGATTAAAATAGTCATCATTGTACTTGAATGGCACAATGATGTTTTCGTTTTCATGCTTATGTCACTATAGGCATGTTGTAGCTTGAGAGACGGGTAAATATGTAGAACTCAAAAGAAAGAGCCCTGCTTTGTTTTTGTGAGAAACTCAGTGAGGCTGTAAGGTTAGTTCATCGGTGGGTATACTCCTTTAAGCCTGTGGGAGGGGCACAGGAATGTGACAGAATGTTGGTTCATAAATGTAGCCTGGCAACCCTGCTTGCATTCTGTATCCTGGTATCATGGGCCAAGGACGAGAGAGCAGCTTCGAGAAAGAGTTATCTTGGGACATTACAGTCTCCCAAGATAACTATCTCCTAAAACTTTTCATGACAGCATTTGATTCGCCTAACCAAGTCATAGCCATACCTCTGGAAGTTTGCCTACGGCTTTTACTGGTTACCAAATGCAAGATTACCTCATCAGAGGACATAGGCTGTGGAGAAACAGTTCAGAGACTTCTGTTTATGAATACTCTCTCTCCTCAGAAGTAAAACTATGGAACAAAAGATAATAAGACTCACGATTATTCATCAAAAAGGTGAGTTTGACATTGTTGAATTCCTTCAGGAAGGTGATAATCCGTTTGTTAGAGTAGACTTAGCGATTGTTAGATTTCAGTCCATCTCTTTTGAGGCAGCCGTCCAACATTAAATATGTGATATCTTCTAAAAACCCTGCATACACCATGAGAGTTCAGCATTTAAACATGTTACTACTCTGCTCTGCGATTAAATAAGGGATGAAACTTGGAATTTCCCACAATCATGTGGGAGTCAACTGAGACTCAATTGTGTGGAGCATGGCAGACCATTTCATCCTCTGATTATGTTGTTATTTGTTTATTAAAATTGGACATTAGATAATCCATGATCAGTGGATTGTGGTGACGCGATGTGGGAGGCAATTATTATAGACCATCTCAATATCAATTATGTAGTTAAAATATTTAAATTAATCACGACAGCATCGTTCATGAGCCTGGTTTGGAGCCACCTTAGGGAAGTGGATGATGTTACATGAACTCATTATTTGATTATTTAGTTATATAAAACAATGATTTTATCGTCCATGACACCTGGAATCTGGTGCCACAGATCACCTAATTACGTAATTAATTACTTTAAACTGACAATCTGTGTTAATCCCCAGGATAATGTAAATATTTGTATAGTTATGTAAACAACAATCCTCCATTCCATGAAGAGACCTGTAAAGCTCCCTCTTGTGGAGATAATGTGCAATATCTACACATTTTATGATTCATTGACTCAAGTGGTGATGATGACATCCTTCATGAATGGAGTCTGGCCATGCTTCCCTGCCAGTAAAATGCTGCATCCCCTATTTATTGTGACAGTTAGCTATTACTAACTTATTTAATTCTTTAAATTATGCAAACGAAGGACAGTGTCATCACCGATTACGGTTAGGGTGCAAATACCTGTCAGGGACAATGTCAGGAAAGTTGTAGACATGGGCAGAGCGTTTTCTGAATGATCTATGCATCTCCCAGAGTACGAGGGATGCTGGGTGATTGAGTCCAGAATGTTGCACGGTGCCCTCCGAGAAGTACAAGGACTTCATCAAGGCCGGCACGGTGGTCTGGGTGTTGACTACCTGCTCTTCCTCCACATCTTCACACCGGTTGTGATCTGCCATGAGAAGAAGGAGTGGCACTAGGAGGTCGGCACCATCACCGAGACCTGGCAAAAGGATGACGACTCAGAACACGGAGGAACATCTCTCTCTCTCTCAGCTATGCTGGTGATGCCCCTGCTGTAGCCATCTTTTCAGCTGTTATCAACATTGTGGCTACTACTGCTATGCCAGAATTGGGCCCATTATCTCACGTCCTGCCACAACACCACAGAGATTCAGGCGCTTGTGATGAGTTCAAGCCAATTCATCACGCAAGACAGTATGATTATCTGACGATTAACTGATGGCATTTTAAAATTGTGTGATGACAGCATACAGTTTCATACCTGGCAAGTCTGCCCAGGAATTGATGTTACAAAAAAAGGTCAACGGCTTACATATTTAAAGATGTAATTATTAAATTCTTTCATTATATAATCTGTGATCCCTGAAGTTTGGCGCCACCTTGTGTGACTCAAGTGTGACAGACTATCTAAATATCTGATTATTTCAGTCTTCAAATCTGTCTTTTTCTACTCCAGGAAGAGTGTAGTCTTGATCCACCATGTTGGTGTTAAATTGTATCTTGTGAATTCTTTCTTTCTTTCTTTCTTTCCTTATTTAAATCAATGTTGATATCATGTTGTTATCTCTCTAAGGGTGAATTATGAGAAACTTTCTCTTTATTCATTCATTTTTTGTTCAAATCTAAGATTAAGAACTCAATGTCTATTCAGTATTGAGCAATCATTTAGGCTTCACGCATAAAACACCATCCACTTGTTTAATGTTTATTCATTTAATTATGAAAATCTGTCATTATGTATTCAGTGATCACTGGAGTTTTGAGCCTCCTTAGGGGAGACCGTTGTACCAGACCATAACATAATCTAATACTACACTTGCTTCTTTAACTGTTAAACTAGGAAATTAGGTAATAATTCATCATTTAATTGACATATTTACAATACAGGTAATGTTATGGACCATAAGTCCCTTTTGGAGTCAGATTGTGGGAGTTGATGATGTAATATCATCTCATTACTTCATCATTTACTGTGTAAATAGATCTTTACATCGGCGTTAGGTTTAGGACTTTGGTGCCATCTCATCAGTGTTAATATAAAAGGCCCACTAATTAATTTGCAATTTAATTTTTTAAAAACATCATTATTCCTGTAAGAGATCAGTCTGACTACTCCATGTGGGATTTAAGTATGCACGACCATGTTATTTTTCAATCATTTTTCATTATATATTACTTATTATAATCGATGAAGATGTTGTTCTTCTTGACTGGAGTCGGGCCAAACCTCCATTGGAGTTAATCACGTTTAAGTACTACTTACTTGACAATCACTGGAGTTTGTTTCCATCTTTTGAAAGTTAAATATTGAGGGCTATTCAATTATTAACTTATTTCATTGCACAAGTAATGACGGTGTCATCTGTAATTTGGCTGCTGTGGCATTGACACAGCAGGAGATCGGTACCAGAAGCATTGGCTAGAGACTGGGGGACACAGCATTATACAGTGATTACTGATTACGCAATAGTAGATTTTTAACAGTCGAATGATTACACTATTTTAACAAAAAATGTACTGTTTCACATCATCAGTTTCTGAGAGGTTGCAACAGAACTTACCCATGAAGGACACAGTGACCACCGATTTTAAAAATGGATAAGAGAATAATCTCCTGATCAGGGAATCTCATCTAATGAACTCTGTCGGGCTGATAACATGACACACCACCAACAATAAATAACTCTAAATAACCATATTAGAAAGCAGGGTACAGGACGTAATAGAGAACAGTCAATTGAGGAATCCAAAATGACTGAAAGAAACATAAGACACTGGTCAAAATCCTTAATCATCAGCCTAATGCAAATCTACACAAGTCTGAGAAACCATGGGATCAAGCTCCTCTAAAAGTAAGAGGATGCAGTGGAGTTAATTTCCTTTTCAATAAAGGGAAAAGGATTATGATACAGGCGATTAATTGTATTGTTTCTGTTCTAGAAATTAGAAAACTGAGGCATAGAAAACAGGTTTAAAATACTCATCTTTATACCTGAATGGCACAATGATTCTTTCGTTTTCATGCTTATGTCACAATAGGCAAGTTGTAGCTTGAGAGACTGGTAGATATGTAGAACTCAAAATAAAGATCCCTGCTTTGTTTTTGTGAGAAACTCAGTGAGGCTGTAAGGTTAGCTCATCGGTGGGTATACTCCTTTAAGCATGTGGGAGGGGCACTCCAATGTGACAGAGTGTTGGTTCATAAATGTTGCCTGGAAACACTGTTGCATTCTGTATCCTGGTGTCATGGGCCAAGGACCAGAGAGCAGCTTCGAGAAAGTGTTATCATGGGACATTACAGTCTCCCAAGGTAACTATCTCCTAAAACTTTTAATGACAACATTTGACTCGCCTAAACAAGTCATAGCCACACCTCTGGAGGTGTACCTACAGCTTTTACTGGTTACCAAATTCAAGATTACCTAATCATCAGAGAACGTAGTCTGTGGAGAAACAGTTCAAAGTCTTCTGTTTATGAATACTCTCTCTCCTACGAAGTGAAACTATGGAACAAAAGATAATAAGACTCACAATTATTCATAAAAAGGTGAGTTTGCCATTGTTGACTTCCTTCAGGAAGGTGATAATCCATTTGTTAGAGTAGACTTTGTGATTATTGGATTTCACTCCATCTCTTTTGAGGCAGCCGTCCAACATTAAATATGTGATATCTTCTAAAAACCCTGCATACACAATGACAGTTCAGCATTTAATCATGTTACTACTCTGCTCTGCGATTAAATAAGGGATGAACATGGGAGTTTCCCACAATCATGTGTGAGTCAACTGAGGTTCAATGGTGTGGAGTATGGCAGACCATTTCATCCTCTGATTATGTTGTTATTTGATTATTAAAATAGGACGTTAGATAATCCATGATCAGTGGATTGTTGTGACGCAATGTGGGAGGCAATTATTATGGACCATCTTAATATCAATTATGTAGTTAAAATATTTAAATTTATCACGACAGCATCGTTCATGAGCCTGGTTTGGAGCCACCTTAGGGAAGTGGATGATGGTACATGAACTCATTATTTGATTATTTAATTATATAAAACTACGATTATATCATCCATGACACCTGGAATCTGGTGCCACAGATCATCTATTTACATAATTAATGAATTTAAATTGACAATCTGTGTTAATCCCCAAGATAATGTAAATATTTTTATAGTTATGTAAACAACAATCCTCCATTCTATGAAGAGACCTGTAAAGCTCCCTCTTGTGGAGATAATGTGCAATATCTTCACATTGTATGATTCATTGACAGAATTGATGATGACATCCTTCATGATTGGAGTCTGGCCATGCTGCCCTGCCAGTAGAATGCTACGTCCCCTATTTATTGTGACAGTTAGCTATTAGTGACTTATTTAGTTCTTTAAATTATGTAAACAACAGACAGTGCCATCACCGATTACGGTTAGGGTGCCAAAATCTATCAGGGACAAGGTTAGGGAAGTTGTAGACATGGGCAGAGCATTTTCTGAATGATCTATGCATCTCCCAGAGTACGAGTCATGCTGGGTGATTGAGTCCTGAAGGTTACACGGTGCACTCTGAGAAGTACAAGGACTTCACCAAGGCGGGCATGGTGGTCTGGGTGTTGACTACCTGTTCTTCCTCCACATCTTCACATCGGTTGTGATCTACCATGAGAAGAAGGAGTGGCACTACCAGGCGGCACCATCACCGAGACCTGGCAAAAGGATGCCGACTCAGAACACGGAAGAACATCTCTCTCTCACTTGTGCTGGTGATGCCCCTGCTACAGCCATCTTTTCAGCTGTTGTCAACATTGTGGCTACTACTGCTCCGCCACGATTTGGCCCATTATCTCTCATCCTGCCGCACCACAACAGAGATTAAGGTGTTTGTGATGATGTCAGGCCAACAGAATTCATCAGGCAAGACAGTATGATTATCTGACGATTAACTGATGGCATTTTAAAAATGCGTGACGACAGCATACATTTTCATACCTGGCAAGTCTTCCCAGGAATTGATGATACAAAAAAAGGTCAAAGGCTTACTTATTTAAAGATGTAATTATTAAATTCTTTCATTATATAGTCTGTGATCCCTGAAGTTGTCGCCACCTTTTGCCACACTCAAGTGTGACTGATGATCTAACTACCTGATTATTTCATTATTCAAATCTGTCTTTTTCTACTCCAGGAAGGTTGGAGTCTGTGATCCACCTTATTGGTTTTAAATTGTACCTTGTGAATTCTTCCTTTCTTGCTTTCTGTCTGTCTTTCTTCCTTCCTTCCTTCCTTCCTTTCTTTCTTATTTCCTTCCTTTATTTAAATCTATGTTGATATCATTTTGTTATCTCTCTATGGGTGAATTATGAGAAACTATCTCTTTATTCATTCATTTTTTTGTTCAAATCTATGATTAAGAACTCAATGTCTCTTCAGTATTGAGCAGTCATTTAGGCTTCACGCATAAAATACCATCCACTTGTTTAATGTTTATTCATTTAATTATGAAAATCTGTCATCATGTATTCAGTGATCACTGGAATTTTGAGCCTCCTTAGGGGAGACCGTTGTCCCAGACCGTCACGTCATCTAATACTACACTTACTTCTTTAACTGTTCAACTAGGAAATTAATTAATAATTCATCATTTAATTTATGTATTTAAAATAAAGGTAATGTTATGGACCATAAGTCCCTTTTGGAGTCAGATTTTTGTAGGTGATGATGTAACATCATCTCATTTCTTCCTCTTTTAACTATGTAAATAGATCATTACATCACTGATAGTTTTATGATTTCGTTGCCATCTCGTCAGTGTTAATATAAAATGCCCACTAATTAAATATCAATTTATTTTTTTTAAATTCCTCATTATTACAGGAAGAGATCAGTCTGACTACTCCATGTGAAATTTAAGTATGCACCACCATGACATTATTCAATCATTTTTCATTATATATTCATTATTTAAATAGATGAAGTTCTTGTTCTTCTTGACTGGAGTCGGGCCATGCCTCCATGGGAGTTAATCACGTGGCATTATTTAATTATATGAGTACTACTTCCTTGGCAATCATGGAGATGGGTTCCATCTTATGAAAGTTAAGTATGGAGGACTGTCCAATTATTAACTCATTTGATTGCGTGAGTAATGATGATGTCATCCGTCATTTAGCTTCTATGGGATTAACACAGCAGGAGATCGGTACCAGAAGCAGTGCCTAGAGAATGAGGACACTGCCTTATACGGTGATTACTGATTATGTAATAGTAGATTTTTAACAATCGAATGATTACACGAGTGTAAAAAAAAAATGTACTGTTTCGCATCATCGGTTTCTGAGAGGTTGCAACAGAATTGACCCATGAAGGACACAGTGACCACCGATTTTAAAAATGGAATAACAATATAATCTCCTGATCAAGGAATCTCATCTAATGAACTCTGTCGGGCTGATAACATGACACACCACCAACAATAAATCACTCTAAATAACCATATTAGAAAGCAGGGAACAGGACTTAATAGAGAACAGTCAATTGAGGAATCCAAAATGACTTTAAAAAACATAAGACACTGCCCAAAGTCCTTAATCATCAGCCTAATGCAAATCTAAACCACTCTGAGAAACCATGGCATCAAGCTCCTCTAAAGGTAAGAGAATGAAGAGGAGTTTATTTTATTTTCAATAAAGAGAAAGGGATTATGGTAGATGCGATTAATTCTATCGTTTCCATTCTAGAAATTAGAAAATTGAAGCATAAAAACAGGTTTAAAATACTCATCATTGTTCTCTTAATACTTTTAGAACATCTATCCAGGACCTTCTGGCCTTGAGAGTTCCATGGAGAAGTCAGGTGTAATTTTGATAGGTCTGCCTTTATATGTTACCTGTCCTTTTTCCTTTGCTGCTCTTAATATTCTTTCTTTATTCTGTATGCTAGGTGTTTTGATTATTATATGTCGACGGTTTTTTTTTTTTTTTTTTTAGTCCAGCCTATTTGGTGTTCGGTATGCTTCTTGTACTTTCATGGGCATGTCCTTCTTCAGATTTGGAAAGTTTTCCTCGATGATTTTGTTGAATATGTTTTCAGCACCTTTGAGCTGGGCTTCCTCACCTTTCTCTATGCCCATTATTCTTAGGTTTGGCCTTTTCATGGTGTCCCACATTTCCTGGATGTTGTGTGTTAAGGATTTGTTGAATTTATGGTTGTCTTTGGTCGATGAATCTCTTTCTTCTAGTTTATCTTCTGTGCCTGAGATTCTCTCTTCCATCTCTTGAATTGTATTGGTTATGTTTTTGTCCTTGGTTTCCGATTTTTTGCCCAGCTTTTCAACTTCCAGCTTTCCTTGCATTTGTGTTGCCTTTATTTTCTCTATTTCGATTTTCAAATCTTGAACCGTTTCCTTCACCTCGTTAATTGTTTTTTCTTGGCTTTCTGTACTTTCCTTAAGGAATTTGTTCATTTCTTCCACTTTTTTGTTTGTTTTTTCCTCCATTTCTTTAAGGGATTTTCTCATATCTTCTTTGAGGGCCTCTATCATTTTTATGATGGTGATTTTTAAGTCGTACCCTTCTGCTTCCTCTGCTTTGTTGTTGTGTTCCATTCTAGTTGGTGTAGATTCCCTAGATTCTGGTGGTGTCATGTTTGTCTTTTTGTTGTTAGGTGTTCTCTTGTATTGCCTTCTTCCCATAGTTTCTTCCAGTAGGTGTTGGTGGTAGAAGAGAACACGGATGCCAGCCTAGGCTACTATATCCAGCAAAACTCTCAGTCAATATAGATGGAGAGGAAAAGATATTCAATGACAAAACCAGATTTTCCCAATATGTATCTACAAATCCAGCCCTACAGAAAGTATTTGAAGAAAAATTCCAACCCAAGGAAGGTAACTACGCCCACAAAATTGTAGGCAACAGATAATCCAACTACACCAGAAACCTAGGGTGAAGCAGAACAAATATATTCACAATACCACTGCCAACAACAAACCTAAACCAAACAAGCATCAACAATCAATGGACCTTACTCACCCTCAACATTAATGGTTTTAACTCACCTATAAAAAGACACAGGCTAACAGAATGGATATGAAGACAGAATCCATCCTTCTGCTGCATACAAGAAACACATCTTAGCTCCAAAGATAGACATTACCTCAGGGTAAAGGGTTGGGAAAAGATTTTCCAATCAAATGGAAATAAGAAGCAAGCAGGCGTAGCTATCCTAATATCTAACAAGCTAGACTTCAAACCAAAACTAGTCAAAATAGATGAAGATGGTCATTTCATATTAATCTCAGGAGAAATCCATCAACACAAAGTCTCAATTCTGAACATCTATGCCCCTAATACAAAGTCACCCACATTCGTAAAAGAAACACTACTAAAACTCAAAGCTCATATAAAACCTCACACACTTATAGTGGGAGACTTCAATACACCACTCTCAACACTAGACAGGACCACAAATCAGAAACTCAGCAAAGAAACAAAAGAATTAACAGAAGTTATGTCTCAACTGGGGTTAACAGACATCTATAGAACATTCCATCCAAAGACAAAAGAATATACCTTCTTCTCTGCTCCACATGGAACCTTCTCTAAAATCGACCACATACTAGGAGACATAACAAACCTCAACAGATACAAGAGAATAGGAATAGTTCCCTGTATCTTATCGGACCACCATGCTTTAAAATTGGAATTCAACAACAACACAAATAGCAGAAAACCTGCAAACTCATGGAAACTTAACAATCTCCAATTGCACCACTCCTGGGTCAAAGAAGAAATAAAGAAAGAAATTAAAGACTTTCTAATATTCAACGAGAATGAGGATACAACATACCCGGACTTATGGGGCACCTTGAAAGCAGTGCTACGAGGGAAGTTATTTGCACTAAGTGCCCATATGAAGAAAACAGAGTATAGTCACATAATTGAATTAACAGCCCAACTGAAAACCTTAGAACAGAGAGAAGCAAATTCATCCTGCAGGAGCAGACGCCAGGAAATAATAAACTTGAGGGTTGAAATCAACAAAATAGAAACCAGGAAAACAATACAAAAAATCAATGCAACAAAGAGTTGTTTTTTTGAGAAAATCAACAAGATAGATAAACCTTTATCCAAATTAACGAAAAAGCAGAGACAGAGCATGCAAATTAACAAAATCAGAAACGAAATGGGGAATATAACAACAGACACAAAGAAAATCCAGTCAATTTTCAGGTCATACTTCGAAAATCTGTATTCCACAAAAATTGAAAATTCAAAGGAAATGGACAAGTTTCTGGATAACTATCACTTACCCAAATTAAATCAAGAACAGACAAACAACTTAAATAGACCTATAACCCGAAATGAAATAGAAGCAGTCATCGAAAGCCTTCCAACGAAAAAAAGTGCAGGGCCAGATGGATTCAGTGCAGAATTCTAACAGACATTCAAGGAAGAACTAATACCACTACTCCTCAAACTGTTCCACAAGATAGAAACAGAAGGTTTATTGCCAAACTCTTTTTATAAGGCCACAAAAACTTTGGTACGCAAACCTCACAAAGACACAACTAAGAAAGAAAACTACAGACCAATATCCCTGATGAACATCGATGCAAAAATACTCAATGAAATAATGGCAAACCGATTTCAAAAATACATCAGAGAAATCATCCACCATGATCAAGTAGGCTTCATTCCTGGATTGCAGGGATGGTTTAACATACGAAAATCTATCAACGTGATCCACCATATAAACAAACTGAAAAAGAAAAACCATGTGATTATCTCCCTAGATGCGGAAAAAGCCTTCAATAAAATTCAACACCCTTTCATGATAAAGGTATTAGAGAGGTCAGGAATAACAGGAACATACCTAAACATAATTAGAGCAATATACAGCAAACCAACTGCCAACATCAAACTGAATGGAGAGAAACTTAAGCCAATTCCTCTGAAATCAGGAACAAGACAAGGCTGTTCTCTCTCTCCATACTCTTCAATATCATACTAGAAGTTCTAGCTAATTCTATAAGACAACAAAAGGAGATCAAGGGCATCCAAATTGGAAAAGAAGAAGTCAAACTGTCTCTATTTGCAGATGATATGATAGTTTACATAAGTGACCCAATAAACTCTACCAGGGAACTCCTACACCTAATAAACACCTTCAGCAAAATAGCAGGATACAAGATAAACTCAAAAAAATCAGTAGCCCCATTTTTTTCAGAAGACAAAGAGGCAGAGAAAGAAATCAGAGAAACATCACCCTTTACAATAGCCACAAGCAACATAAAGTATCTTGGCGTAACGCTTACCAAACAATTAAAAGATCTATATAATAAGAACTTTGTGATTCTAAAGAAAGAAATTAAAGAAGATACTAGAAAATGGAAAGACCTCCCATGCTCTTGGTTAGGTAGGATAAACATAGTAAAAATGGCAATCTTACCAAAAGCAATCTACAGATTCAATGCAATTCCCATTAAAATCCCACCACAATTCTTCACCGACCTTGAAAGGATAATAATCAACTTTATATGGAAAAACAAAAGACCCAGGATAGCCAAAACAACCCTATACAATAAAAGAACTTCAGGAGTCATCAGCATTCCTGACTTCAAGCTCTACTACAGAGCTATAGTTCTGAAAACAGCCTGGTATTGGCATAAAAATAGATAGGTAGACCAATGGAATCGAATTGAAAATCCTGATATTAATCCACGAACCTATGAACACCTGATTTTCGACAAAACAGCTAAAATTATACAATGGGGCAAAGATAGCATCTTCAATAAATGGTGCTGGCACAATTGGATGAGGGTGTGTAGAAGACTGCAGATAGACCCATGTCTGTCGCCATGCACAAAACACAAGTCCAAATGATCAAAGACCTCAACATCAATCCAGCCACATTGAACCTCTTAGAAGAGAAAGTAGGAGGTACCCTTGAACAAATTGGTATAGGAGACCGCTTCTTGAACATAACTCCAGGGGCACAGACACTGAAAGAAACAATTAATAAATGGGACCTCTTCAAACTTAGAAGCTTCTGTAAGGCAAAGGACACAGTTGACAAGACCAAACGGCAGCCTACTGACTGGGAAAAGATTTTCACTAATCCTATATCCGACAAAGGGCTGATCTCCAAAATATACAAAGAACTCAAGAAACTAGTCAACAAAACACCAAATTACCCTATTAAAAAATGGGGTACAGAACTGAAGAAAGAATTCTCAATGGAGGAAATCAAAAAGGCTGAAAGACACTTAAGAAAATGCTCCACATCCTTAGCTATCAGGGAAATACAAATCAAAACAACTTTGAGATACCATCTTACCCCTGCCAGAATGGCTAAAATTAGAAACACCAGTGATGACTTATGTTGGAGAGTATGTGGAGAAAGTGGAACACTCTTCCACTGCTGGTGCGAGTGCAAACTCATACAGCCATTTTGGAGATCAGTATGGTGGTTCCTCAGGAAAATGAGAATTAGTTTACCACAGGACCAGGCAATCCCCCTCTTAGGCATATACCCAAAGGATTCACATCAATGCAACAAAGACATCTGTTCAACTATGTTCATAGCAGCACTATTTGTAGTAGCAAGAACCTGGAAGCAACCTAGATGCCCTTCAATTGAAGAATGGTTAATGAAGATGTGGCACATCTACACAATGGAATACTACTCTGCAGAAAAGAGTAATGGTATCTTGAAATTCGTAGGCAAGTGGATGGCACATGAAGAAACCTCGCTGAATGAGGTAACCCAGTCACAAAAAGAGAAACACAGTATGTACTCACTCATATATGGATTTTAGAACTAGATCAAATGATCACCTGCCTATAATTCACATCACCAGAGGAACTAGGATACAAGTTGTATTCAAAGAGATTCATATAAATTCCCTCACAGAACTGGGAAGGGACAAGTCCCCCAGAGCTCAGGTAAAGTGGGGGAAGACAGCTAATGGAGAGAGAAGTAGGAGAAAATAAGAGGAAGGAGAGGAAGGCTTGTGCGACCAGGAGGATTGAGCCTGGTTAGAAATGGAAAATAGGAGAGAGAGAGAGAGAGAAAGAGAGAGAGAGAGAGAAAGAGAGGTAAAGAGAGAGAGAGATACAGAGAGAGAGAGAACATAAAAGAGGGAGCCAATATTGGATTGAAGATAAAGTTGAACACAAAGAAAGGTCGAGGGAACTACAAGACTGCTCCCAACTAACAATCTCAGCTTCCGTGGAAAGGCTATCATAAATGCCCTTCCCGGAGAGTGAGATCAACAACTAACTTCTCCATGGAGTCCTCAACTAATGCCTGTTGAAAACAGGAGCAGACACCCATACATAAACACTGAGCCGAACTAGAACCCATAAGCAGATGGAGAGGACAAGACCATGCGGTAGAAGTACATAGAGACAGCTTACCTGAACAAGGAGGAGCTAAGGGCCACTAGACTGATAGCTGGGAAGCCAACAGGGGACTGACTCGGACCCCCCTGAATATGGGTCTCAGCCAGAAGGTCTGAGCAGTCTAAGAGACCTCAGACAGTGGAGCCAGGATGTATCCCTGGTGCACAAAAGGACTTTGCTAACTTATCCCCCATGGAGGGATTACTGCCTTATTCTAGAGATAGGAGAGAAGCCCTAGTCCCTACTTCACAGGACCTGTCAGATCTACATGACCCCAACAGGATGGCATTCCCCTACATATGGTATTGAGGTGGTGGGTTGGGAGGGGAGGGTGTTTAGAGTGCATGGGAGAGGGCAGAGAGGGCAAAAGGGAGGGAAGGAGGGAGGGAGGGCTGGAGGGGAGGGAGGGAGAGGGAACTGGGATCGACATGTAAAATAATAAATTAAAAAAAAAAAAAAAAAAAAAAAAAAAAACGCTTTGACTCCAAAATTTAAGTTGAAGATCAAGTTACTGGGGAAAAGTATTTCTATTTTTGTTTCCACAGAAAATAAAAAGATGTGGATTCCTTAAAGACTAATGTGGTTTTATCACACCAGACCGCCTGAAACAGAGTACAAGCTGATCCTACATTCCAAACAGCTGGACAAAACAGCCCTACAGACTACAGCTAGGATATCTGAATCTTCTTCGAATCCCCCAAGACAGCGCCCCTTACCAGCAGGAAGTAGTTTGGAAAGAACGACGCCCAAATTCCCAAATATTGTGTATAAATGTTTGTTTTCATTTAATTGGACTTTGTTATATAAAATTAAATAAAAAAAATAAAAAAAAATACTCATCATTGTACTTGAATGGCACAATGATGCTTTCGTTTCGTGCTTATGTCACTATAGGCATGTTGTAGCTTGAGAGACTGGTAAATATGTAGAACTCAAAAGAAAGAGCCCTGCTTTGTTTTTGTGAGAAACTCGGTGAGGATGTAAGGTTAGTACATTGGTGGGTATACACCTTTTAGCATGTGGGAGGGGCACTACAATGTGACAGAATGTTGGTTCATGAATGTTGCCTGGCAACCCTGCTTGCATTCTGTATCCTGATATCATGGGCCAAGGTCCAGAGAGCAGCTTCGAGAAAGTGTTATCATGGGACATGACAGTCTCCCAAGATAACTATATACTAAAACTTTTCAAGACAGCATTTGGTTCACCTAAACAAGTCATAGCCACACCTCTGGAAGTGTACCTACAGCTTTTACTGGTTACCAAATTCAAAATTACCTAATCATCAGAGAACATAGTGTGTGGAGAAACAGGACAAAGTCTTCCGTTTATGAATACTCTCTCTCCTAAGAAGTATAACTATGGAAAAAAAGAAAATAAGACTCACAATTATTAAACAAAAGGTGAGTTTGCCATTTTTGACTTCCTTCAGGAAGGTGATAATCCAATTGTTAGAGTAGACTTAGGGATTGTTGGATTTCAGTCTATCTCTTTAGAGGCAGCTGTCCCACATTAAATATGTGATATCTTCTAAAAACGCTGCATACACAATGACAGTTCAGCATTGAAACATGTTACTACCAAACTCTGCGATTAAATAAGGGATGAACATGGGAGTTTGCTCAATCATATGGGAGACAACTAAGACTCAATTTTGTGGAGTATGGCAGACCATTTCATCCTCTGATTATATTGTTATTTGATTATTAAAATAGGACATTAAGTAATCCATGATCAGTGGATTGTGGTGACGTGATTTGGGAGGCAATTATTGTAGACCATCTTAATGTCAATTATGTAGTTAAAATATTTAAATTAATCACGACAGCATCGTTCATGAGCCTGGTTTGGAGCCACCTCAGGGAAGTGGTTGATGTTACATGAATTGATTATTTGATTATTTAATTATATAAAACAATGATTATATCGTCCATGACACCTGGAATCTGGTGCCACAGATCATCTAATTACATAATTAATGTATTTAAATTGACAATCTGTGTTAATCCCTAAAATAATGTAAATATTTGTATAGTAATGTAAACAACAATCCACCATTCCTTGAAGAGACCTGTAAAGCTCCCTCTGGTGGAGTTAATGTGCAATATCATCACATTGTACGATTCATTTTTTTCAATTGATGATGATGACTTCCTTCATTCCTGGATTCTGACCATGCTTCCCTGCCAGTAAATTCCTACATCACCTATTTATTGTGACTGTTAGGTATTACTGACTTATTAAATTCTTTAAATTATGTAAAGACCGACATTGACTTCACCGTTCACGGTTAGGGTGCAAATATCTGTCAGGGGCAAGGTTAGGAAAGATGTAGACATGGGCAGAGCATTTTCTGAATGATCTATGCATCTCCCAAAGTACGAGAGATGCTGGATGATTGAGTCCAATTGTTGCATGGTGCCAACTGAGAAGTACAAGGACTTCACTAAGGCCGGCACGGTGGTCTGTGTGTTGACTACCTGCTCTTCCTCCACTTCTTCACATCGGTTGTGATCTACCATGAGAAGAAGGAGTGGCACTAGCAGGCCACCATCACCGAGACCTGGCAAAAGGATGACGACTCAGAACACGGAAGAACATCTCTCTCTCAGCTATGATGGTGATGAACCTGCTACAGCCATCTTATAAGCTGTTATCAACATGGTGGCTGTTATCTCACATCCTGCCCCACCACAACTGAGATTCGGGTGTTTGTGATGTTGTCAGGCCAACAGAATTCATCAGGGAGACAGTATGATTATCTGATGATTAACTGATGGGATTTTAAAAATGCGTGACGAAAGCATACATTTTCATGCCTGGCAAGTCTGCCCAGGAATTGATGATACAAAAAAAGGTCAAAGGCTTACTTATTTAAAGATGTAATTATTAAATTCTTTCATTATATAATCTGTGATCCTTGAAGTTTGGTGCCACCTTGTGTCACACTCAAGTGTGACAGACGATCTAACTTCCTGATTATTTCCTAATTCAAATCTGTCTTTTTCTACTCCAGGAAGAGTGGAGTCTGGGATCCACCTTGTTGGTGTTAAATTGTACCTTGTGAATTCTTTCTGTCTTGCTTTCATTCTTTCTTTCTTTCTTCCTTCCTTTCTTTCTTTCTTCCTTCCTTCCTTCCTTCCTTTCTTGCTTCCTTTCTTTCTTACTTCCTTCCTTTATTTAAATCTATGTTGATATCATTTTGTTATCTCTCTAGGGGTGAACTATGAGAAACTATCTCTTTATTCATTCATTTGTTGTTCAAATCTATGATAAGAACTCAATATCTCTTCAGTATTAAGCAATCATTTAGGATTCTCGCATAAAATACCATCTACTTGTTTAATGTTTATTCATTTAATTATGAAAATCTGTCATTATGTATTCAGTGATCAGTGGAGTTTTGAGCCTCCTTAGGGGAGACCGTTGTACCAGACAGTCAAGTCATCTAATACTACACTTAGTTCTTTAACTGTTAAACCAGGAAATTAATTAATAATTCATCATTTAATTTATGTATTTAAAATACAGGTAATGTTATGGATCATAAGTCCCTTTTGGAGTCAGATTTTGGTAGTTGATGATGTAATATCATCTCATTACTTCACCATTTAGCTATGTAAATAGATCTTTACATCAGCGATAGGTTTAGGACTTTTGTGCAATCTCATCAGTGTTAATATGAAAGGCCCACTAATTAATTATCAATATAATTTTTTAAATTCCTCATTATTCCAGGAAGAGATCAGTCTGACTATTCCATGTGAGATGTAAGTATGTACCACCATGACAATATTCAATCATTTTTCATTATATATTCATTATTTAAATCGATGAAGGTCTTGTTCTTCTTGACAGGAGTCGGGCCATTCCTCCATAGGAGTTAATCACGTGGCATTATTTAATTATCTAAGTACTACTTCCTTGGCAATCATGGAGATGGGTTCCATCTTATGAAAGTTAAGTATGGAGGACTATCCAATTATTAACTCATTTGATTGCGTAAGTAATGATGGTGTCATCCGTCATTTAGCTTCTATGGGATTCACACAGGAGGAGATCGGTACCAGAAGCAGTGCCCAGAGAATGAGGACACTGCCTTATATGGTGATTACTGATTACGTAATAGTAGATTTTTAACAATCAAATGATTACACGATTTTAAAAAAAAACAATGTACTGTTTCGCATCATCGGTTTCTGAGAGATTACAACAGAACTGACCCATGAAGGACACAGTGACCACCGATTTTAAAAATGGAATAACAGAATAATCTCCTGATCAGGCAATCTCATCTAATGAACTCTGTTGGGCTGATAACATGACACACCACCAACAATAAATCACTCTAAATAACCATATTAGAAAGCGGGGTGCAGGACTTAATAGAGAGCAGTCAATTGAGGGATCCAAAATGACTGAAAGAAACGTAAGACACTGCTCAAAATCCTTAATCATCAGCCTAATGCAAATCTAAACCACTCTGAGAAACCATGGCATCAAGTTCCTCTAAAGGTAAGAGAATGAAGAGGAGTTTATTTTATTTTCAATAAAGGGAAAGGGATCATGGTAGAGGCAATTAATTCTAATGTTTCCATTCTAGAATTTAGAAAATTGAAGCAGACAAAACAAGTTTAAAAAGTCATCATTGTACTTGAAAGGCACAATGATGCTTTCGTTTTCATGCTATGTCACTATAGGCATGATGTAGCTTGAGAGACTTGTAAATCTGGAGAACTCAAAAGAAAAAGCCCTCACTGACTCCTACATGATTGTGGGAAACTCCCATGTTCATCCCTTATTTAATCAGAGAGCAGAGTCTTGAAATGTTTAAATGCTGAAATGTCATTGTGTGTGCAGGGTTTTTAGAAGATCCTACATATTTCATGTTGGACGGCTGCTTCAAAAGAGATAGACTGCAATCCAATTATTCCTAAGTCTACTCCAACAAATGGATTATCACGATCCTGAAGGAAGTTATAAATGACAAACTCACCGTTTGATGAATAATTGTGAGTCTTATTATCTTTGTTTCCATAGTATTGATTCCTAAGAGAGAGAGAATTCATAAACAGAAGAAATTGAATATTCTCTGATAATTAGGTAATCTAGAATTTGGTGACCAGTAAACACTGTAGGCAAACTTCCAGACATTAGGCTATGACTTGGTAGGGGAATCAAATGCTGTCATTGAAAGTTTTAGGAGATAGTTATCTTGGGAGACAGAAATGTCCCATGATAACACTTTCTCCAAGCTGCTCTCTGGTCCTTGGCCCATGATAACAGAATATAGAATGCAAGCAGGGTTGCCAGGCAACATTTATCAACCAACATTCTGTCACATTGTAGTGCCCCTCCCACTTGCTAAAAGGAGCATACCTAAAGATTAACTAAACTTACATCCTCACCGAGTTTCTCACAGAAACAAAGCATGGCTCTTTCTTTTGAGTTCTACATATTTACCAGTCTCTCAATCTACAACATGCCTTTAGTGACATAAGCATGAAAATGAAAGCATCATAATGTCATTCAAGTACAATGATGAGTTTTTTAAACCTTATTTCTATGCTTCAATTTTCTAATTCCTAGAATGGATACAATACAATTAATCGCCTCTAACATAAAACTTTTCTCTTTTTTGAAAATAAAATAATCCCTCTTCATTCTCTGCCCTTTAGAGGCGCTTCATCCCATGGTTTCACGGCATTGTTAAGATGTGCTGGTACAGAACAGTCAGGCCCAGGGCCAGGGCCAGGGGACCAGGTCCAGGGGCAGGCCTAGGGTACCAGGGCCAGGGCCAGGGCCAGGGCCAGGTCCAGGGGATGGGGCCAGGGCCAGGGCCAGGGGGCCAGGCCCAGGGCCAGGTCCAGGGGGCCATGGCCACGGCTAGGGCCAGGGCCAGGGGCCTAGCCAGGGCCAGGGCCAGGGCCAGGGCCAGGTGCAGAGCCAGGGCCAGGGCCAGGGCCAGGTCCGAAATTAAATTGATAATAAATTAAATTGATAATAAATTAAACTGATAATGAATTAGTAGGCATTTCTGTTAACACTGACGAAATGACACCAAAGTCCTAAACATATCGCTGATGTAAAGATCTCTTTATATAGCTATATGATCGAGTAATGAGATGATGTTACATCCACTCCCAAATTCTGACTCCAAAAGGTACTTATGGTCCATAATATTATCTATATTTTAAATTCATTATTTAAGTGATGAATTATCATTTAATTTCCTAGTTTAACAGTTAAGGAAGTAAATGTAGTATTCGATGATGTGATGGTCTGGCACGATGGACTCCCTCCCCTTAGGAGGCTCAAAACTCCAGTGATCACTGAATACATAATGACAGATTTTCATAATTAAATGAATAAACTTTAAACCAGTGAATGGTGTTTTATGCGTGAAGCCTAAATGATTGTTCAATATGAAATGGTCATTGAGTTCTTAATCATAGATATGACAAAAAAATGAATGAATAAAGAGATAATTTCTTATAATTAACCCCTAGTGAGTTAACAAATCGATATCAACATTGATTTAAAGAAAAAAAGAAAGAAAGAAAGGAAGGAAGGAAGGAAGAAAGAAAGGAAGGAAGAAATCACAAGAGACAATTTACAACCAACCAGGTGGATCCAGACTCCACTCTTGCTGGAGTAGAAAAAGACAGATTTGTATAATGAAATAATCAGATAGTTAGATCGTCTGTCACACTTGAGTCACACAAGGTGGCACCAAACTTCAGTGATCACAGAGTATATAGTGAAAGAATTTAATAATTATATCGTTAAATATGTAAGTTGTTGACATTTTTTTGTAACTTCAAATCCTGGGCAGACTTGACAGATATGGAAATGTATGCTGTCATCAAGGATTTTTAAAATGCCATAAATTAATTGTCAGATAATCATACTGTCTTGCATGATGAACCCAGTTGGCCTGACATCATCAACAGCACCTGAATCTCTGTGGTGATGCCACAGGACCTGAGATGATGGGCCATTCCTTGCTTAGAAGTAGTAACCAAGATGTGGCTATCAGCTGAAAAGATGGCTGCAGCTGGCGCATATCCAGCATATCTGAGAGAGAGATGTTCTTCCGTGTTCTGGGTCGTCATCCTTTTGCCAGGTCTCAGGGATGGTGCTGACCTCCTAGTGCCACTACTTCTTCACATGTTAGATCACAACCGATGTGAAGATGTGGAGGAACAGCAGGTAGTCAACACCCAGACCACCATGCTGGCCTTGGTGAAGTCCTTGTACTTCTCGAATGGCTCTGAGAAATCTTCTGGACTCAATCATCCAGCATCCTTTTTATTAAGGGAGATGCATAGATCAATCAGAAAGTGCACTGTCCATGTCTACATCTTTCCTAAACTTTTCCCTGACAGATATTTGCAGACTAATCATAATCGGTGATGGCATTGTCTGTCGCTTACATAATTTAAAGAATTAAATAAGTCACTAATAGCTAACTGTCACAATAAATAGGTGATGTAGCATTTTACTGGCAAAGAAGCATGGCCAGACTCCAGTCACGAACGATGTCTTCATCTGCAATTAAATCAATGTATCATAATATGTGATGATATCGTACATTACCTCCACAAGAGATAGCTTTACAGGTCTCTTCATGGAATGGAGCATTTTTGGTTTACATAACTTTATAAATATTTACATTATCTTGGGTATTAACATAGACTGTCAATTTAAATACTTTAATTATGTAATTAGATGATCTGTGGCACTAGATTCCAGGTGTCATTGATGATATAATCATTGTTTTATATAGTTGAATTACCAAACAATGAGTTCATGTATCATCATCCACTTCCCTAAGGTTGCTCCAAACCAGGCTCTTGAACGATGCTGTCGTGATTAATTCAAATATTTTAACTACAAAATTGATATTTAGATGGTCCATAATAATTGTTTCCCGTATCGTGGATTCCTCTGATCATGGATTATCTTATGTCCTATTTTATTAATCAAATAACAACATAATCAGATGATGAAATGGTCTGCTATACTCGACACAATTGACTCTCACTGACTCCTACATGATTGCAGGAAACTCCCAGGTTCATCCCTTATTTAATTGGAGAGCATAGTCGTGAAATGTTTAAATACTGAAATGTCATTTTGTATGAAGGGTTTTTAGAAGATCCTACATATTTCATGTTGGACGGCTGCCTCAAAAGAGATGGACTGCAATCCAATAATCCCTAATTCTACTCTAACAAATGGATTATCACCATCCTGAAGGAAGTTATCAATGACAAACTCACCGTTTGATGAATAATTGTGAGTGTTATTATCTTTGTTTCCATAGTATTGATTCTTAAGAGAGAGAGAATTCATAAACAGAAGAAATTGAATGTTCTCTGATAATTAGGTAATCTAGAATTTGGTGACCAATAAAAGCTGTAGACAAACATCCAGACATTAGGTTATGACTTGGTAGGGGAATCAAATGCAGTCATTGAAAGTTTTAGGAGATAGTTATCTTGGGAGACTGTAATGTCCCATGATAACACTGTCTCCAACCTGCTCTCTGGTCCTTGGCCCATGATAACAGAATACAGAATGCAAGCAGAGTTGCCCAGGCAATATTTATGAACCAACATTCTGTCACATTGTAGTGCCCTTCCCACATGCTAAAAGGAGCATATCTAAAGATGAACTAACCATACATCCTCAATGAGTTTCTCACAAAAACAAAGCAGGCCTATAGTGACATAAGCATGAAAACGAAAGCATCATAATGCCATTCAAGTACAATGATGAGTATTTTAAACCTTATTTCTATGCTTCAATTTTCTAATTCCTAGAATGGATGCAATAAAATTAATCGCCTCTACCATAAACCTTTACTCTTTTTTGAAAATAATATAATCCCTCTTCATTCTTTGCCCTTTAGAGGAGCTTGATCCCATGGTTTCTTGGCATTCTTTAGATTAGCATTGGTCCAAAACGCATGGGGTCGGGGTCTGGGCCAGTGTCGGGGCCGGGAAATCAAAATCATGCAAACAATTTGTTGAAGATTTTAGCCATCATACTTTACTTTAATTTTAATAATCATGTTTTTTTTTTGGTGTACAGTTCTTACTAAGTTCCCTACACCCAAGATAAATGACAAACAGGTCAGCCCTTCTGATATAATCTGCAACCCATGAGAGTGAAAGAGAGAGAGGGAGAAAGACACAGAGACAGACAGATCTGACAGAGAGAAAAAGAAAGACAGCATGAGGAGGGAGAAAGGGAGAGGAAAGAGATAATGGGAGCAAGAGAGACATCAACCCAAGCTTCTCCACCTCCTGGTTTCACACTCAGAACCAAAGGCACCTCATTTAAGACTGGGAAGAAACCTCCCCTATGACTGGTGGCTATGCTTGAAGCTCGGATTGGAAGACAATGGACTTTAAGGCAGAAAACCTGCATTTGAAGGGCACCATCTTCTGTTACTGGAGTTTAGTACCAGAGCCTATTGTCTGGCTACTCTAACAACCAGGCTCAGTCATTCATCATAAGTGAGCCAAGCGAATTAACTAATTTCTGTTGACAAACCAAACTACAATGCCAGCAATCTGGATTCAAGGTGCACAGATATCTCTCATGTCCTATGACAGACTAATCTATAATGTGAGTTCTATTTAAGACAGGATGTCACAGTAATACTATTCTTAAAAAGAAGAGAAAAAATACAAAAATAAAATTAATGAAAATTTAAAGCATATATATTCAGTTTGAACACTTAAGAAAACAAAAAAACAAAACAGTAAATAATCTATATCAAGGGTCATAATAGGCTTAGAATGCACATAAATGCAAAACAAAATAAGAAAGCTAAATATGGAATTTTTCCCATCTCTAAAGCACTCCCATATACAAATAACAGATTTTGCATTCCTAAATCTCTTTATGGTAGTTAACGAATATTTGCAGCTCCCTTCCAACTTTTACAGCAAGAATCACTCAATCCATTTAAGTAAGTAAACTTAGCTAGAAACACTGTGTCTAGGAGGAAGAAAGGTAAATGCCTGTTTACTACAGAATGATAGCACAGGTCAGCTATTGGACAATTACTATAGAAATGCACATCACTGCTAATGTAGAAAAGTCTTATTGCAAGAAGGCAATCAGTAACCATTGCAATTAGTCCTTAAGCACTCTGCAACCACCTGGGAGGTGCTTTTATCACTCAGGCCTTAATAGCTAACCAGGCCCCTTTGTGATGTGCCTGTCAAAAGAAGTGAAAGGCCCTTCTGGTCTGGATTTGAAGAGAAACTGCAGCCAGTGTTTTTTAGTTATGTGCTTTGAGGAAGGGCAAACTGGAAAACCACAGCATGGTGAGTGAGGGGCTGCCGTCCTCAGATCAGTGGAGGGAGATAGTGAGGTGATGGATCCAGTCTGGTGGATATTCCCTGGATCTGGGAGGGAAGCTGCAAGGAGACAACCTGTCCCCTGAATTCTCATGTAGTTCTTGAAATACCCAGAAGCTAGATGCAGTCCACCAAATAACTATTCTCTGGGCTGTATCTGCTTTGAGTACTGTGAGAAGGGAGGTGTCTATGAAAACCTTTTTTAAGTCAACTTCTACATACTCCAGGTACACCCACTGAAAGCAAGGCACCAAAATTCCAGAGGCCTTTTAGTTAAGTACCTTTTAGAAGTTCAGCCATTTGCATTTTAATTTTATCTTTAAGATCCATGTATTGTTAATGTTCTGCAGGTTGTAAAAGGCATCTCATGTAAGTGTAGCACTTCACTATTGAGCAGTGATCTACAAGAGTAGAATTTGAAACACAAACGATTTACAAATGCTTTTGAGATATTATATCTCATGAAGTAGATTTTTACTGAGGTAGTACTGCCTGTAAAACACACAAAGAGAAGTGTATGCTGACCAGTCCTGTTAGAATTTTCAATCCTAGATACACATTTGTTGTCCATGATTTTCCAGATATTTGACTCCAAACCATTACACAGAGGGTACTCCTGTTTTGCAACGGCATCTTAAAGGTAATGTTATGCACCATAAGTCCCTTTGGAGTCAGATTTTGGGAGTTGATGATGTAATATCACCCCATTACTTCATCATTTAGCAGTGTAAATAGATCTTTACATCAGCGAGAGGTTTAGGACTTTGGTGCCATCTCGTCATTGTTAATATAAAAGGCCCACTATTAATTATCAATTTAATTTTTTAAAAACATCATTATTCCAGAAAGAGATCAGTCTGACTACTCCATGTGGGATTTAAGTATGCACCACCATGACATTATTCAATCATTTTTCATTATATATTCATTATTTAAATCAATGAAGATGTTGTTCTTCTTGACTGGAGTCGGACCATTCCTCCATGGGAGTTAATCACATGGCATTATTTAATTATCTAAGTACTACTTCCTTGACATACACTGGAGTTTGGTTCCATCTTCTGAAAGTTAAGTATGCAGGACTATCCAATTATTAACTTATTTGACTGCGTAAGAAATGATGGTGTCATCTGTCATTTGGCTGCAGTGGGATCTACACAGCAGGATATCAGTACCAGGAGAAATGCCCAGAGAATAGGGGACACTGCCTTATAAAGTGATTACTGATTACATAATAGTAGATTTTTAACAACAGAATGATTACACGATTTTAAAATCTATACTGTTTCGCATCACCAGTTTCTGAGAGGTTGCAACAGAACTGACCCAAGAAGGACATAGTGACCACCGATCTTTAAAATGGAATAACTGAATGATCTCCTGATCGGGGAATCTCATCTAATGAACTCTGTTGGGCTGATAACACGACACAACAACAACAATATATCACTCTAAAGAACCATACTAGAAAATAGGGTACAGGACTTAATAGAGAACAGTCAATTGAGGAATCCAAAATGACTGAAAGAAACATAAGACACTGCTCAAAATCCTTAATCATCAGCCTAATGCAAATCTAAACAACTCTGAGAAACCCTGGGATCAAGCTCCTCTAAAGGTAAGAGAATGAAGAGGAGTTTATTTTATTTTCAATAACGAGAAAAGGTTTGTGGTAGAGGCGATTAATTGTATTGTTTCCATTGTAGATATTAGAAAATTGAAGCATAAAAACAGGTTTAAAATACTCATCATTGTACTTGGATGGCACAATGATGCTTTCGTTTTCATGCTTATGTCACTATAGGCATGTTGTAGATTGAGAGCCTGGTAAATATGTAGAACTCCAAAGACAGAGCCTTGCTTTATTTTTATGAGAAAATCAGTGAGGCTGTAAAGTTAGTTCATAGGTGGTTATACTCCTTCTATCATATGGGTGGGGCTCTAGAATGTGACGTAATGTTGGTTCATAAATGTTGCCTGGCAATCCTGCTTGCATGCTGTATCCTGCTATCATGGGCCAAGGACCAGAGAGCAGCTTCGAGAAATTGTTATTATGGGAAAATACAATCTGCCAAGATAACTTTTAATGACAGCATTTGATTCGCCAAAACAATTCATAGCCAAACACCTGGATGTATGCCTACAGCTATTACTGCTTACCAAATTCAAGATTACCTAATCATCACAAAACATAGTGTGTGGACAAACAGTTCAAAATCTTCTGTTTATGAATACTCTCACTCCTAAGAATTAAAACTATTTAACAAAAGATAATAAGACACATATTTACTCATCAAAAGGTGAATTTGCACTTCCTGACTTCCTTCAGGAAGGTGATAATCCATTTGTTAGAGTAGAGTTAGTGATTTTTGGATTTCAGTCCATCTCTTTTAAGGCAGCCGTCCAACATTAAATATGTGATATCTTATAAAAACGCTGCATACACAATGACAGTTCAGCATTAAAACATGTTACTACTCTGCTCTGCAATTAAATAAGGCATGAAACTGGGAGTTTCCCACAATCATGTGGGAGACAACTGAGGTTCAATGGTGTCGAATGTGGCAGACCATTTCATCCTCTGATTATGTTGTTATTAGATTATTAAAATAGGACATTAGATAATCCATGATCAGTGGATTGTGGTGATGCAATGTAGGAGGTAATTATTATAGACCATCTTTATATCAATTTTGTAGTTAAAATATTTAAATTAATCACGACAGCATCGTTCATGAGCCTGGTTTGCAGCCACCTTAGGGAAGTGGATGATGTTACATAAACTCATTATTTGATTATTTAATTATATAAAACAATGATTATATCATCCATGACACCTGGAATCTGGTGCCACAGATCATCAAATTACATTATTAATGTATTTAAATTAACAATCTGTGTTAATGCCAAGATAATGTAAATATTTGTATAGTTATGTAAACAACAATCCTCCATTCCATGAAGAGACCTGTAAAGCTCCCTCTTGTGGAGTTAATGTGCAATATCATCACATTTTATGATTCATTGACTCAATTGATGATGATGACATCCTTCATGAATGGAGTCTGGCCATGCTTCCCTGCCAGTAAAATGCTACATCCCCTATTTATTATGACAGTTAGCTATTACTGACTTATCTAATTCGTTAAATTATGTAAACGACAGACAGTGCCATCACCGATTACGGTTAGGGTGCAAATATCTGTCAGGGACAAGTTTAGGAAAGTTGTAGACATGGGCAGAGCATTTTCTGAATGATCTATGCATCTCCCAGAGTAGGAGGGATGCTGGATGATTGAGTCCAGAAGGTTGCACGGTGCCAACCAAGAAGTACAAGGACTTCACCAAGGCCGGCATGGTGGTCTGGGTGTTGACTACCTGCTGTTCCTCCACATCTTCACATTGGTTGTGATCTACCATGAGAAAAAGGAGTGGCACTAGCAGGTCGGCACCATCACCAAGATCTGGCAAAAAGATGATGACTCAGAACAGGGAAGAACATCTCTCACTCATGCATGCTGGTGATGCCCCTGCTGTAGCCATCTTTTCAGCTGATATCAACATTGTTGCTACTACTGCTATGCCAGGATTGGGTCCATTATCTCACCTCCTGCCGCTCCACAACAGAGATTCAGGAACTTGTGATGGTGTCAGTACAACAGTATTCATCAGGCCAGACAGTATGATTATCTGATGATTAACTGATGGCATTTTAAAAATGCGTGATGACAGTATACATTTTCATATCTGGCAAGTCTGCTTAGGAATGGATGATACAAAAAAAGTCAACGTCTTACATATTTAAAGATGTAATTATTAAATTCTTTCATTATATAATCTGTGATCCCTGAAGTTTGGCACCACCTTGTGTGACTCAAGTGTGACATACAATCTATCTGATTATTTCATTATTCAAATCTGTCTTTTTCTACTCCAAGAAGATTGGAGTCTGGATCCACCTTGTTGGTGTTAAATTGTACCTTGTGATTTCTTTCTTACTTTATTTCTTTGTTTATTTAAATCAATGTCGATATCATTTTGTTATCTCTCTAGGGGTGAATTATGAGAAAGTATCTCTTTATTCATTCATTTTTTTGTTCAAATCTATGATTACGAATACAATGACACTTCATTATTGATCAATCATTTAGGCTTCACGCATAAAACACCATCCACTTGTTTAATGTTTATTCATGTAGTTATGAAAATCTGTCATTATGTATTCAGTCATCACAGCAGGTTAAGCCTCCTTAGGGGAGTCCATCATGCCAGACCATCACATCATCTAATACTACACTTACTTCCTAAACTGTTACGTAGGAAATTAAATGATAATTTCATTTAATTAATATATTTAAAATACAGGTAATGTTATGGACCATAAGTCCCTTTTGGTGTTAGATTTTGGGAGTCGATGATGTAACATCATCTCATTTCTTCCTCATTTAACTATGTAAATAGATCATAACATCACTGATAGGTTTAGGATTTCAGTGCCATCTCGTCTGTGTTAATATAAAATGCCCACTAATTAAATATCAATTTATTTTTTTTAAATTTCTCATTATTCCAGGAAGAAATCTGTCTGACTACTCCATGTGGGATTTAAGTATGCATCACCATGACATTATTCAATAATTTTCCATTATATATTCATTATTTAAATCGATGAAGATGGTGTTCTTCTTGACTGGAGTCAGGCCATTCCTCCATGGGAGTTAATCACGTGGCATTATTTAATTATCTAAGTACTACTTCTTTGACAATCACTGGAGTTTGGTTCCATCTTATGAAAGTTAAGTATGGAGGACTATCCAATTATTAACTTATTTGATTGTGTAAGTAATGATTGTTTCATCCATCATTTGGCTACTGTTCGACTGACACAGCGGGAGATTGGTACTAGAAGCAGTGCCCAGAGAATGAAGGACACTGCATTATCCAGTGGTTACTGATTACATAATATAAGATTTTTAACACTTGAATGATTAAACGATTTAACAAAAATCTGTATTGTTTTGCATCATCAGTTTCTGATAAGTTGCAACAGAAGTGACACATGAAGGCCAAAGTCACCACCGAGTTTAAAAATGGAATAACTGAATAATCTCATGATCAGGAATTCTCGTCAGATGAACTCTGTTTTGCTGATAACATGACACACCACCAATTCTAAATAACTCTAAATAACCATATTAGAAATTGGGATACAGGACTCCACAGAGAATTATCAATTGTGGAATCAAAAATGACTTAAAGAAACCTATTACAGTGCTCAAAATCCTTAGTCATCAGCCAAATGCATATCAAAACAACTCTGAGAAACCATGTGATCAAGATGATCTAAAGTTAAGTGAATGAATAGATGTTTATTTCGTTTTCAGTAAATTGAAAAGTAGTATGGTAGAGGTGATTAACGGTATTGTTTGCATACTGGAAATGAGAAATTGAACCATAGAAAATATGTTTAAATGCTCATCAATGTACTTGAATGGCATAATGATGCTTTAGTTTTCATGCTTATATCACTATAGGAATGTAATAGCTTGAGAGACTGGTAACTAGGTATGTCTCAAAAAAAAAAAGAGCCCTGCTTTGTTTTTGTGAGAAAATAAGTGAGGTTGTAAGGGTTGTCCATTTTTGGGTATTCTAATTTTAGCATGTGTGAGGTGCAGGAGAATGTGACAGAATGTTTTACCATAAATGTTGCCTGGCAACCATGCTTTCATTCTGTATCCTGGGCCATGAGCCAGAGAGCACCTACGTTGAGGTGTTGTCATGTGTCATTACAATCTCCCAAGAAAACTATCTCCTAAATCTTTTAATAACAGCATTTGATTCCATTAAACAAGACATAGCCAAATTCTGGAAGTTTGCCTACAGCTATTACTGGTTACCCAATCAAGATTACCTATGATCAGAGAATATATTCTGTGGAGAAACTGTTCAAAGACTTCTGTTTATGAATGCTCTATTTCCTAATAAGTAAACTATGGACTAAAAGATAATAAGCCTCACAATTATTCATCAAAAGGTGAGTTTGCCACTGTTAACTTCCTTCAGGAGGGTGACAATCCATTTGTTAGAGTAGACTTAGGGATTATTGGATTATTTGAGGCAGTTATCCAATATTAAATATGTGATATTTTTAAGGCCCTGCATATACAATGACATTTCATCATTTACACATTTTCCTACTCAACTCTGTGATTAATTAAGGGATGAACGAGGGAGTTTCACACAATCTTGTGGGAGTCATGTGAGACACAATGTGTGTCGAGTAAGTCAGACCATTTCATCCTCTTATTATGTTATTATTTATTTATGAAAATAGGACATTAGGTAATCCATGTCAGTGGATTATTGTGCCACAGTGTGGAGTCAGGTATTTTATACCATCTAAATATTAATTATGTAATGAAATTATTTAAATCAATGATGACAGCATTGTTCACGAGTGTGGTTTGGAGCCACCTTAGGGAAGTGGATGATGTTACGTGAGCTCATTATTTGATCATCAGTTATATAAAACATGATTATATCATCGATGACACCTGGAATTAGGTGCCACTTTTTGGTGTGAAGTGTGACAGATCATTCAATTACATAATTAAATTATTTAAGTTGATACTTGGTCATAATACCCAAGACAATGTAAATAATAGTATAATTATGTAATCCAATAATCCCCTATTCCATGAAGAGTTCTGTAAAGCTCTCTTTGGAGAGTTAATGGGCAATATCTTCACATTTATGATTAATTGTTTAAATTGATGAGTATGACATCCTTCAGAACTGGAGTCTGTGCCATTCCTCCTTGCTAGTTAAATGCTGTGTCACCTATTTATTGTGACAATTAGCTATTATCAACTTATTTGACACTTTGAATACTTTAAATAGTAATAGGAAACATCAAGTAAGGGCAGGAAGGCAATTAAAGACTTCAATAGAAAGATAGGACCATAATTATATAATAGTACATGAGTAACATAAAACAGATTTTTACACTTCCCTGACAGGTCTTCGGGTAAAGGTGCCAGAAGATGAGGAAAAAAGGAAAGGCAGGACACAGAAAAGATAAAACCTCGGGAAGGGAGGTCTTGCTTAACATAAGTCATACTCTAATTAAGCTTCTTATGATTAATAGCTTCCTGTTCCCTACTTTCAGGGGGAGATGGAAGACATTTGAGATTTTTAAGAATTCCGTAGCAGTTATCTTTCAATTTTACCAGCTCATGAGAAGGCTACTCAAGCATTGCATCATGAGGAGAAATCATTGCTTCAGGTGTACTTTACTGACTAAGCTTTACTGACAGAAAACCCCAGCTCCATGTGGTGGGAAGAGTTGTTTTCACAGGATATGCAGCAACCCCTCCACAAAGGCCCTGGATGTAGGCAATTGCATTCTTTCCTAAGCATCTTCATTGTGTAAAAGGAGAGGTTCTATTTCAGTCTCAATACCTGAGAGTCTAAGTGTAGTTCCTGAGGCTGATACTCAATCTGCTAAGCTAATTAATGGGTTTGAGAAGGAGCTATGTTCTTTCTTTATGAGTCAGGACCTATACAGAAGGCTTGCTTGCTCAGTCAACCCCTGAACACAACAGTGTTTACTTTTTTAAACTGTTGTCATTTTGCTCATCTTGCCCATCTTGCCAAACTTTGTTTTTCTCTAGAAGGAAACTGAACCATCTGGCAGACCATGCCAGTAATACCCCCTTAAGCAGCTTGTGAAACACCTGTTCTATGATATGAGGATTGGCCTAGGGGCTGTTTGTAAATATGGAGTTTCTCCTTTGACATGGTACAGCCAAATTACTACAGAGAGATTTAGGGATACAAAGAGAGATAATTGTTGTGTAGCTTCACACTGAGTTTAGGTGAACTGAATTTGCTCTTTACTTAGTTGTCACGGGCACTTAAAATCAAGAAAGAGATGCAGGAACTAGATGACAAACCAGATAGTTGCTCTTAATCCTGCTAGCAAGGTGGATGATGGCTCTATGAATGTTGGAGTTTTATCCCTGAAACTCATAGCAAATGCTTGGAAAATGCGTAGTAATGAAAAAGTAGTCTTCATAGAAATTTGAATAGTTGGAGAGAAAAGGAACTAGGAAGTTTGTATTTGTGAGCAATATTTTTAGACAACACACGTTCAGTGAGCAGGTTAAAATCAAAAGAAAGCAAAAACTAACTGCATTATGCGAGGTTCTTTGCATGAACAGGCATGACAGGATGACTCTTTCCATATATGTAGAGTGAATTCATTACAATGTCTCATAGGCTGTGATCTAGGTAGTCCAAAATTGGCTGTCCAACAGTGAGAATCTGAAGGCTATAGAAGTTATTTTGTTCACCAGGGTGCATGTCTCAGCTGGTCATCATTGTACACCAAAAATCCAAAGAAGAAGACTCTAAATCTAGTAAACTAATATACTTGGTAGCCATAACTAGGGTAAGCAGCAACAGAAGGAGAGCCTCCTCCTTCAGTACCCTTTATACAAGCAGGATACCACCAGATGATGTGACTCATATTAAGGTGTATCTAATTCTTCATTATGTGTTTTGTTTTATTATTGTATTTCATTTTTGTTTACTGACAGCCTTCTCAGTTCTGATATTAAACATGTGTACTGCCACCAAGTAGTTAAAGATGAATCTCATCCTCTAATTGCATATAAGGCTTCTCTGAGTGGCTTTGACAATTCTGTAACACATTCTGCCTGCCTGTCTTGTCTGAAATCTATATGGGAATCCATTCCAACTCGTCATGAGTATAGAGAGCTCAAATACCTCCTATTGTCCCTAAAATATTATCTTTCCTAATATACAGTGTCTGGGCCTTGATGCTGAATGTCTCCTATCTAAAAACAATATATTTGGGCCCATACAGGCTTATATACACCCTTCAGGCAGGGCATATATGCAAGTATGGGGTTCCTTAAGGCAGATAATACAAGCAGTTATGGAGTTTCTTTAGTATTAGGGGAAGCAATTCCTATTTGCTCTTTATACATATTAATAGAACACCTCTGCCATTGCCCCACTATTGGTTGACTAAAGTTTGAGGTATGAATTAAATGGAGAATTCAGTATTTGTAGTGAGATATTCACTTTGTCCTTGGCTGTGGCATAGACCACGCCCACTGGTGGTGGAGACAGATCCGGAGTTGACATGGGGGAACTAATTCTGAGGAGGATACTCGGAGAGCTCTTTTGCCTGTAGGACGGGGACCCTATCCTGGAACCAGTAAACTGCTGGTGTTCATCTGTCTGTGTTGTAAGTTATTTCCCCCTGAATAAACATCTATTCATCCTATATTTTTCTCCTTATTCTTATTGTGCATCAATATCTTTTGTCATAAGCAGGATCTGTATTTTTTCTAGACCTGGATATCACCAAGGCCGCAGATGTGGCTCCCTTCCCCCACCATCCCAGAATGGGCAGGGTCACTTACCTGACTAGGTAGACACACCACAGATTGTGGGACATTTGCCTCTGCCTGACAACTTTACCTCCACAGCAGCCCTGAGAAAGTACTCACTGGTTCTCATCTTTGCCAATCCCCAGCTTTTTATTTTCTACTGGCACACACATGACGCCTGTCCAGCTGATGTGTTTCATGCAGCCCAGTGGGTCCAGTAAGTGGCAACACCTATTAGCTGTGAGGTCCCAGCAATCTGCACAAGTCTACTTTCACTCATGCATTTAACAAAATTTTGCTTATTGTTTACAAAACTTTGTTTTAATTTATATGGGGTTGGTTATAAATGGTTAATGACAACAACCAATCTCTTTTTAAAGGTAAGAAGGGGATTATGGTATAGATATGAATACTTCATTTTTGGAATTGATTTTCATTTATTCATACAATTTAAGGTCAATTTTGTAATATCTATATTTCTCTTGTTTAGGTATTGTGTTTATATAGCTCAGTAATAAATATATTGTATAATTTTGTGCAGATCATAGTTAGTTACCTATAATAGTCAAAACTTGTAGTTAAGTTAGTTAGGATTTCTAGATATACAGACATGTATTTAAGGTAAATAGGTATTCTTCAAACCTTTCAAAGACCTACAGAATATGGCATTTAAATGGTTTAGGGTTTTCGTGACAGTGAGACATAAATGCTCCTGGCAGCACCACCTGAGTCAAAAAGAAAGATGGAAGATGGACATAGAAGAAACTTGTTATGGAGTTTGCTTTCAATATAGCAACTAGCCATTTGGACAAGATACTGCTCTTGTTGGACTGTTTGACTTTATACTGTATAAACTGGACATGCAGGACCCACAGAAAAGTGACTGCTGATTCAAGATGGACATTACTACAGAGTTCCTGCTTCATGGAAGAGTCTGTCAGACAGTCTGCAGGACACAGAGAAAAGTGACTGACAAACTGCCAATAAAAGAAGACAGTTTAAAGTTTCCTGCTTTGCTAAAGAGCCTGCTAGACACACTATGGCCTATGGGCTAAAGATGAAAGATTACAAAAGAATTTCAGGTGACCAGGCAGTGAGTTGCCTCTGTCATTTCTTTAGTTTATATATTAACATTTGTGGACTTTGATGGAGTTGAAGACAAATAGTTATGGTTATAGTTTTCCTTAGTTAGGTTTAAAGATAAGTTACATATAGGACTTTAGATTCACAAATATAGGATAGATGACAGAATAGTTTCTTTTAGTCTTGCTAAATGTTAATGGACTAACTATTGTTAACTGTGATTCTTACTTGATAACTGTTGTGTTATATATTTTGCTATGTTTAGGTTAAAACCCTTCATGTTATTTTAGACAGAAAAGAGGAGATGATGGGAGATGTCATTCTGTATATGTTTCTCATACTGGTTAATGAATAAACACTGTTGGCCAATAGGAAAGCAAGATAGGTGGGACTAGGAGACAAGGAGGAAAGAGAAAGTAGTGAGGAGAGTCAAGATGGAGAGTGTGGAAAAAGCAGTATGCCGGCCGGCTCCCCTGTAAGAGAAATACACAGATCAACAGAAATGGGTTAATACTGAAGACAGAGCTAGCCGATAAGAAACTAGTAACTGGCCTACAGAATTATATCTAATACAGACTCTCAGTGTGTTAAATGGGGCTGGCGCAGCGGCGGGACAAGACCAGGTGGTGGGCGGAAAAAAACGTACTCCTTACACTTGCTCTACACACCATCGCCTATAGGTTGAAGATGGAACATTACAGAAGAATGTCAGATCTGACCAGGTGAGTTGTCCCTTTCAATTCTAGAGTTTATATATTATCCTTGTGTGTTCTTTGATGGAGTTGAAGACTGATAATTAAGGTTATAGTTTTCCTTAGTTGGGATTAAAGTTACATATAGGACTTTAGACTCACAAAGATAGGATAGATCATAGAATATTTTCTTTAAATCTTACTAAATGTTAATGAACTGAAAAAATTTCTATCTGTGATTCCTGTTATAAACCTAAGTTTTATTACAAGAATATATCTAAAACAAAAATGGTTTAAATGTTTTTGTGGTCTAATGCTAACAGCCCTATGCTCAAAATATATTTCTGAACTCTGGCCATTACATTCAGAGGATCAGTTCATAAGGGGTTTAAATATATAAAGGGTAGTTTATTTTTGATACCACAAAAATACATTACAGGATATGTAATCGTTTTTTAAAACAAATTTAAATGTTTAAATTTATAAGATTACAAGATATTTGTGCTTTTATTATATTGTTAATGTTTGTACTTAAATCAAAGGGCTAAAATTTAACATCACAGCCATAAGTTTTATGTACTATCAAAAAGTTGAGGTGCTCATTTTTTATGATACAAAACGCAATGTGTCCTTGTTTTTTGCTACATTTGGTAAGTTTAAGCTATTTAGATAAACTGAGTCACAGAGATGTTTCATGTTTCCCTAAAAGGGAATTAAAATCAGTATTTTTAAAGCTAAAACTGACAATACCGAGTTCTTGTTTTATAAAAGCTGTTTTTAACTTATTATAAAATGGTAAGAAACACAAGTTACTAGCCATCCTTATAAGTTAACTGTTGGCTATAATCAAACTAGGTATTAATGATTAATAACTGGGATAAACCTCACTCTGTCTCCCATACATGTTCTAAAAGTTTAAGCTTAAACAAGTAACTGATACAAAGTTGTCTACTTAGACATACCTAGACAGACTTCTAATACTACAGGGATCTGAATAAGGCATCCAAATGTTAACTAAAAAGCTGTAATAATATCAGACAAAGAATCACAGATCCTTTCAATGACCCTAGGCCTCTAAAGAAGATTATGGTGCAGCATAGATTGTTATGACACTGACCAGGGTGCAAGATGTGCAAATACAATGTCTACTGCCAGGTAGGACCCAGCTTAGACATTGTAGAGGCTGCAGGGTACTGAGAAAATTGTTTGCACCTTTGCCTAGACAAAATAAGATCAGAGATTTCCATGTCCCTCTTCCACAGAGAAAAGACAAACAAAGAAAAAAAAAAAACCTCTCACATTATGTCCTTGGTGAAGAACTTCTGCCCTCAGTGCTATAGATAATTTGTTATGGCTAGGAGTATATTGACTGGTCCCTGTCATTTAATTAAATATATCCTTATCAGGTCTGACCATATTGATAGCTGGGATAACCATAACTTAGTGAGCTTGGCAGTGTCAGGCAGCCTTAATATGGCTCCTAAATAAGGATCTAAAAATAGAAAGATATAAAAGTTGTTTTTGAAAATTTATTTATTAATTTTGCATACAGTGTTCTGCCTGAATATATGTCTCAAAGGCATAAGTACATTCCTGCTGTATTACAAATACTCAACATCTAATTTTTCTACAGTATGGGTTTTAGCATAGATTGGTAAAGGTAATATATCTAAAACTTTTATGTACTTTTACATAACACAGTTTATATTGGCTTCAGAGGATCAAATGTCATAAAGCTTGGATCAACTTCTTACAGGTCAAAAGGACTGCAGATTGTAAGGAGTAAGGTTTTTCCTCCCACCGCTGGTCTTGTCCCACCTGCATGTCAGCCCCAATTATCACACCAAGACTCTGAATTAGATAAAATTCTGTTAGTCAGTTACTTGTTTCTTATCGGCTAGCTCTGTCTTAATTATTAACCCATTTCTATGTGTTTCTACATGGTCTCCTTACCGGGGAGTAGGGCAGGCTTCTGGTCTCCCAGGTCTCGCCATCTTGACTCCTCCTTACTGCTTCCTCTTTCCTCCTTGTCTCCTAGTCCCTCCTATCTTCCTTTTCTATTGGCCAACAGTGCTTTATTCATTAACCAGTATGAAAAACATATAAAGAATGACATCTCCCATCAGCAGATAAGTACAGATAACCTGAGGATGGAATTTTCTCCCTGGTCTTCCTGTCCTTCTTGATCACTAAAGGTAAGGAACTAAGCGTTCCAATTAAATATATATGTTTTAACTTCTTTTCCCTCTTTGAACATTTGGCCGCCTATTTGTGCTTCTGGCAGATGAGCATCAGTTGCTAACTACAGCCTACTCCTGAATATTGTTCTTCCTGGACTTATAGTGAACCAGTCCACCTGATGTGAATCTTCAACAGGTTCTGCAAACTAATGCCTTTGATAAATGTTCGATTTTCTGAATTCCCATTCTTTCTGATGGTATTGTCTAGCATTTTAGCATATTTGCATCTCAAAAACACTGCAAACGTAAGAAGGAAGTAATATAGGCATATCCCTGACACATCAGTGTTTTGATTTTCAAATAGCTGTCACCTGGAGTTCTATAGCCTATAAAGCCTCCTTAGGCAGCTTGTTACTATTATGACTATGGGTTTCCTCAACCTCCAAGGAAGTGACTCCTGACTGCAAAAGCAAAAGGTTTTTATTCTTAAAAATCAAGCCACCTGGGACCTCACTCTCTCAGAAAAGTAATGTAGTGGCTTAAAATTTTTAGCAGTGTAAACAGAAAGGGAAAATTGAGACCACTAGTCTCATTTCACAAGGTTTCCAAGATACAGGCAATTCATAGAGTACAAAGTTTATTTACAAGGTCATCATGGATCTAAGTTAATAGTATCTGTCACTTGTTTATGTAACATTGATAAGCACACCAGAAAGGTTGGATGTTTTTCTTTGTTTTTACTTCTCCTGAGAACAGGATATGGGCTCTGTACACTGTAGTCAGGGATTTATCTACTGGCAGAAATTCTTGTTCTCTTTATTTTTTCCTTATTGCCATAAGTCCTAATTTTATACCTTTTAGTTATTATTTTTTCCATCACATTCCCTCTTTCCTATTGACATTAGAGGCCCAATTTTTGGGCCTCCAATAGGTAAAAGAATTCTGGGTTTTTTTTTTTTTTTTTTTTTTTTTTTTTGGTGTACAGGTTAGTCACCTAGCCCGCTATGTATAGGAGTTTTCTTTTGATATAGCATCTCAACAAGGAAACAGGTGAAAAGTATTCTTTCATGTACTCCTTCCTGCTTACTTTTGTAGTGTGTTTTCTTGGGCCCAAAAAGGGTAAAATGCTAGAAAAACCAAAAAAAAAAAAGGGGGGGATTTAGGAAATGGAAAATTATCAGAGGCATTAGTTTATACACCCTGTTGAAGATTCACATTGGCTGTACTGGTTCAAGTTGTGCTTGTAGGCAGTCCTTTTGACCAGTAAGAAGTGGATCCTAGCTTTACAACATTTGATCCTCTGAAACCTATATAAACTGTGTTGTATAAAATGACATAAATGTTTTAGATATATTATCATCACCAATCTGTTCTTAAATCTGTATTATAGAAAAAGTAGATACTGGGTGTAGTGAGATAGTCCTTCTGTGGCACTGACCACGCCAATTGGGGCATGGAGCCATGGGCGGAGTGACCTGTGGAAGGAGGTCAGAGGGAGAGCCAGGAAAAGCTCTCTTGCTAGCGTGACTCAGACAGGAGAGGATCGGGTTGATTTTCCTGGTGTTCATCTTTCTAGGTTGTAAGTTATTTCTCCCTGAATAAACATCTATTCAGCCTATTTGTTTATCCTGATCCTTATTTAACCGCGTTAATTGGGTATCTGTAAAACAGCAGGAATGTACTTATGCCTTTGAGTCCTAGCAAAAATGACAGATTTGGGTTAGAAGCTTGTACATTTTTCTTCTGTCATGAGAGATCCATGTATAGATTGGTCAGAAGTACCTTAGTCCTGATGAAATGTCCTTCACATTTACACATAGATGACAACCAAAATAAATATAAAACCTTGAGCTTGTGACGAAACACCTGGGAGTCACTCCTGGATAGCTTTTCAGAACTTAATTAAAAGTTAAGCTCTGAATTTTTACATTGTAAATTATTGTTATATCATTAAGACTTATATGTCTTGAGCTAGAGATATGGCTCAGAGATTAAGAGTACTGGCTGCTCTTCTAGAAGTCCTGAGTTCAATTCCCAACAATTACATTGTGGCTCAAAAACATCTATGATGAGATCTGATACCCTGTTTGGACCTGCAGATATATGCAGGCAGAACACTGTATGCATAATTAACAAATAATTGTTCTAAAAGGAGTTTTATGTCTTTATATTTTTAGATCCTTATTTAGGAGCCATATTAAGGCCACCTAATATTGTCAATCTCACAAAGTTTTGTTTAGCCAAGCCATCAGTCGTATTAGAGATCTGAGAAGGATAAATTTTATGTAACTTTTGAATGTATTAAATAAAACGGCAGGGACCATTCCCTATATTCCTACCATAACCAATTGTCTATGGCATTGAGGGGAGTTTTTCACCAAGTACATAATGTGAGAGATTTTTTTGGTTGGCTTATTTTTTGTTACTTGTTTGTTGTTTTTCTCTGTGTAACTAGGACTTGGAAAAGTGTGACATTATTTTGTCTAGGCAAAGGTGGCACAGACAATTTTCCAGTACCCTACAACACAGTCTGAGCTGGGTCCTATCTAGCATCAGGCATTGTGTTTGAGCATCTTGCTCCCCAGTCCATGTCATGACAATTCATGCTGCCCCACAATGTTCTTTAGAGACCTTGGGTCATTGTTAGGTTCTGTAATCTTTGTTTGATGTTATTACAGCTTTTTAGTTAACATTTAAATGCCTTATTCTAAAGATCTCTGTAGTATTAGAAGTCTTTCTCAGTAGATCTTAATAGATGACGTGGATGTAAGTTACTTGCTTTAAGCTTACATTTTACAACATGTATAGGAGACATAGTGAGGTTTATTCCTGTTATTAATCATTAATACTTAGTTTGACTATAACCAACAGTTAATCTATAAGGATTGCCGGTAACTTGTGTTTCTTAACCTTTTATAATAGGTTACCAGCTTTTATAAAACTAGAACTTTGCATTGTCACATTTAGCTTTAAAAATACTGATTTTAATTTCAAACTCCTTTAAGGAAACATAAAACAGCTATGTGACTCAGTTTATCTAAATAACTTACGCTTACAAAATTTAGCAAAAACAGGACAGATTGCCTTCTGTGTCATAAAAAAATGAGCATCTCCACTTTTGGTTAGTACATACACTGTATGGCTTTGATCTTAAATTTCAGCACTTTGATTTAAGTAATACATTAACAATGTAAAAAACGCACAAATATGATGTAACCTTCTGAATTTAAACATTTAAAAACTGTTTTATACAACAATTCAACTTCCTGTAATTTCTTTTTGTGATGTCCAATTTAAGCACACTTTATGCCTTTAAATCTATTGTTACCTTGGTGCATGTTAATTTATGTTAATTTCCAGTGTTAATAAATGTAACTTTTTAACTAGTTTCAATTTTTAACAGCTTTAGACATAGAACAGTATTAATGTCATCTACATTAAAAAGACATCTGATTTTCTGATAATCTGAATTTAATGACCAGCACTCAGAGGTAAATTTTGAGCTGAGGGCTGTTAGCATTAGATAGCAAAAACATTTAAACCATTTTTGTTTTAGCTATATTCTTATAATAAAATAGGTTTCTAACAGGAAACACAGATAGATCTTTTTACCAAGTACATAGATTTTTCCTTAGAGAAATAAACAGAAAATTTTAAACAATTAACCTAGTATGGTCAAAATTTTTAACTCATATTACTAATCTTAATTTTATATTTAGGGAGATTGAGAGCCCACAGCAAACATTTTCCATCTTGTTCTTACTTTTTTACAACTTTTCTTTGAACCTCTATATCTTTTTACATTACCTGGAGTCTCTTTCTCTGATTTTCTCAGACATCACTAGCATAGAAAAATCTCTCCTTTTCTGTTTTTCTTTTTCATTTTTTCTGATCAGTGACTCTTACTCAGAGGTACATGCCTTAAGTGAACATCTTATTTATTTAATTCCTGAGTGTAAGTTCTTACATTGGTGATTTCCCCTGAGCATTTCTGCAACTTCTGCTCTCTTAACTGTTGGGTCCTTATTCGGATTATGCGGGGTACACCAGCTCTCCTTTTATGTTATCTTTCATTATTATAATTTTATTTTTATCTCTTTTTGACTCTTATGGATCTGGCCAAGCCTTTTTTCCTGTTCTATGTTTTATTGCCCAGAGAAATGGAATCATACTCATAACACCTGAAGTTCCTTTTGATGTTATCTGTGCAGCTTTGATGAGTTGCATTGACCTATAAATCTACAGGCCTTTTGACCTGTCTACTAGACCACTGTAATCTTACTTTGACTTCTTTGCTTCAGACTGATTGTAACAAGTTTGCACATATCCATCACATCTATTTACCATCTAATTTATTAGTTGTATTTTTTTTAGTTGACATAAAAATCTTTACCAAAGTTATTCTCCCCAACACCCCCTCATCCTCCACCTCCCCACCCTCACCCCCACCCCTGTCCCTAGAATCACAGTCACTGCCACCTGAGGAGAGGAGGGATGGCCCGGGGCAACTTCGGTCATTTGCTGCTAGGGATTCAGAATTCCTCTCCTCTCTGACTGCCCAAAAGCTGGCCATATGCACCTAGCCCATCAACAACCCAGCATGGCTCCTGGATGAGCATGGCTTAGGACTTCTGTACCAGGAAGAGCTGGTGCTATTTACCCTGGTGTTCTGCATTACCAGCAACCTGTAAGTTCTTGGCCTGGGTGATTTTTTTGTTTGTTTCTTTGTGTTGTTTTTTTCATTTTCTAACTTATTTTTTTTTATTTCACATGTCTATCCCAGTTCCCTCTCCCTCCCTCCATTCCTCAAGCTGCCACCTCTCATGAACCCTAACCACCCTCCCATCCATCCCCCACCCCAATTCCACATGAATATCAATGCCATCCTGCTGAGGTCATGTATATCTGTCAAGTCAACTGAAGTAGGGGCTAGGACTTCTCTCCTATTTCTAGGATAAGGGAGTCTCTCCATGTGTCTGCAAGTTCCTTTTTTGTACCACAATACATCCTGGTTCCACTCTCTGAGGTCCTCAAGACTGCGCAGTCCTTCTGGCTGAGACTCAGATTCAGAGATACCTGAGTTAGTCCCATTCTGGATGCCAAGCTATCAGTCTAGAGGCCTGTTATCTACTCCTTGTTCAGGTCAGCTGTCTGTATGTTTCTACAACCTGGTCTTTTCCTCTCCCTTTGCATATAGATTCTAGTTCAACTCAGTGTTTAGGTATGGGTGTTTGCTTCTGTTTCCAACAGTACTAGAGGAGGGTTCCCTGATGGTGAATAAGGTAGTTGTTGATCTCAGTACTCATTAAGGGAATTTATGGTAGCCTTTCCATGGTTGCTCATATTGTTAGTTGGCAACAGGTTTGTAGGTCTCTAGACATTTCTTTAGATTCAATTTTCTCTTTAAACCATTAATGGCTCCCTCTTTTATAGTGTTTCTCTCTCTCTCTCCCTCTCTCTCTCTCAATCTCATTCTCTCTCTCTACTGTCTTCTATTCCTACCCTGACTCAATCTTCATAGGATCACTTGCTTTCCTCCTCCCATTCTCTTTCTCCTAATTCTCTCTACATTCTGTGACCCCCCAACCTCCCAAGTGCTCTGGGGGACTTGTCCTTTCAACCTTCTGTGAGGGACTTTATATGAATCTGTTAGAATACACCTTGTATCTTAGTTCCACTGGTGGTGTGAATTATAGGCTGGAGATCCACTGCTCTAGCTCTAGAATCCATATATGAGTGAGTATATTCTATGTTCATGTTTTTGTGACTGGGTTACCTCATTCAGAATGGTTGTATCAAGAGACATCCATTTGCCTGCGAATTTCCAGATTCCATTATTTTTTTTCCTGCAGAGATGTGCCACATCTTCTTTATCCATTCTTCAATTGAGATGCATCTAGGTTTCTTCCAGCTTGCTAACGCTGCTAACAACATAGCTGAGGAGATGTCTTTGTTGCATGGATGGGAATAATTTGGGGATATGTCTAAGAAGGGGATGGTAAACTAATTCCCATACTGATCTCAAAAATGGGTGTACGAGTTTGCACTCCCACCAGCAGTGGAGGAGTGTTCCCATTTCTTCATGTCTTCTCTAGTATAAATTGTCTTTGGTGTTTCTAATATTAGCCATTGTGGCAGGGGTAAGATGGTATCACAAAGTTGTTTTGATTTGCATTTCCCTGATAGCTACGGATGTTGAACACTTTCTTAAGTGTTTTTCAGCTTTTTTGATTTCATCTATTGAGAATTCTTTCTTCAGTTCTGTACCACATTTTTTAATAGGGTTGTTTGGTATTTTGTTAATTAGTGTATTGAGTTCTTTGTATATTTTGGAGATCAGCCCTTTGTCAGATATAGTATGGGTGAAAATCTTTTCCCAGTCTGTAGGCTGCCATTTGGTCTTTTCTACTGTGTCCTTTGCCTTACATAAGTTTCTAAGTTTGAAAAGGTCCCATTCTTTAATTGTTGTTCTCAGTGTCTGTGCTCCTGGAATTATGTTCAGGAATCGGTCTCCTATACCAATTTGTTCAAGGGTATCTCCTACTTTCTCTTCTAAGAGGTTCAGTGTGGCTGCATTGATGTTGATGGCCTTTGATCCCTTTGGACTTGAGTTTTGTTTATGGTAACAGACTTGGGTCTATGTTCAGTCTTATAAACACCATCATCCATTTGTGCCAAAACCATCTCTTGAAGATGCTTTCCTCATTCCATTATATACTTTTACCTGTTTTGTAGAAAATCAGGTGCTCATATGAGTGTGGGTTTATATCAGAATTTTTAATTCTATTCCACTAGTCTACCTTTTTGTTTTCTTTCTTTATTTGTGGCAATTCCAGGCTGTTTTCAGGATTATATCTGTGTATTAGAGCTTACCCTCAGGGATGTTGATGTCTCCTGACGTTCACTTATTGTACAGGGATGTTTTGGCTATCCTGGGTCTTTTGTTTTTCCATATAAAGTTGGTTATTATACTTTCAAGGTCAGTGAAGAATTGTGGTGGGATTTTAATAGGGATTGCATTGAATCTCTAGATTGCTTTTGGCAAGATTGCCATTTGTAACATATTAAGCTAGATATCCAGGAACTTGGGAGATCTTTCCATTTTCAGGTATCATCTTTAATTTTTTTGTTTAGAACCACAAAGTTTTATTATGTAGGACTTTCACTTGTTTGGTAAGCGTTACGCCACGATACTTTATGTTGTTTGAAGCTATTAAAAAGGGTTATGTTTCATTTATTTCTTTCTCAATCTATTTGTCATTTGAATACAGTAGGACTACTGATTTTTTTTTGAGATTTCCTTGTATACTGATACTTTGCTAAATGTGTGTATCAGCTGTAGGAGTGGCCTGGTAGAGTTTATTGGGTCGCTTATGTAAACTATCATATCATATGCAAATAGACACAGTTTGGTATCTTCATTCCAATTTGAATCTCCTTGATCTCCTTTTGCAGCCAGACCCTAGAAAGGGAAATTTTGAGTCTTGGTTTCCCGGATGCTTTCAAGGGAAGTGGATGTGTGAGGTGAAAGCCGATTATGCATTGGCATTCCTGCCATTTGAATCCCCTTCTTGTTTGACCAACAGGAATTGCAAATTAGAGGTGCTTGATTTTCTGGATGCCAGGCATAACTTCTGGAACATGTGGGCTGAAACAGAGGATGGTGTCTGCTCTCCAGATGTGGTCAGAGAGACCCAACCAGTGGTGCACCATCCTGAAAGACAGGGAAAAGAGGTTGTGACTGTGGTGATGAACTTTTCCCTCCATTCCAGACATCTCTGTGAATACCTGGAATGTTTCCACTGCTGGGCCCAGCAGAGAAAAGATGTGCTCCACGTGATCTGTAAAAAGCTGGAGTTTGGGGCCCTCCCTGTCTATAACACCCTAGAGCTGCTGGAGGTATTTGCACCATGCAGTATACGAGAACTGGAAGTGAATGCTCGCTGGGACCTGAGGACCCTTGCAAAGTTTGCCCCTGGCCTGGGCCAGATGAAAAACCTTCAGAAACTCCTTCTTCATGAAGTCTTCACACCCTTCCGTTGGTTGTGGAACCAAGAGATGAAACGACGGTGTTTTCGACAGATCGTTTCTCAGTTCTCCCAACTCAACAAGCTCCAGCATCTCTGTTTGAATTGTGTCTTCCTCCTGAATGCAAGACTGGACCAAGTGCTCAGGTAAGGAAGGATAGAGAGCTTGTTTCACAGGCCAGAGAAGAGCCTTTCCGTGTTACATGAAACATCAGAGTACACCTGGGGCTTGCCAGCCACTGGTGACTACACTCGGATATGACCTCTGAATGATTGCTCTAGTAGTCTTTCTGCTATTCTTGCAACCATCATTGAGAAACGGTCTTTGAAAACTGACCTACAGAGGGGAGGAGGTTTTACACCACATGTTGCCCCATGTCAGCACTGTCCTCAGAACTGTATGCGCAGTTTATATCGCTCTCTGATTTTCCAAGGGACAGGGTCTCTCTGAGCACAGGTAGTGTCTAAGTCAATGGAAAATAACTGAGAGTGAAGTGATTAGGGTGGGTCACAGGGAAGACCTCTCAGTAGTACAGAGGCTGTGCTAGGAGGTAAGACTCAAGAGGACAAATGTTAGCACACACAGGTAAGGCTCTGAGTTGCCACCAGGTCTTCTTTCTTGGCTTCCTGCTGGCCCCATTTGTCACCTGATGGGCTTTGACTTTGACAGCACAGGGAACCAGGGTGGGGACCTAAGCAGTCACATGATTTTGCCTGTGCTGTTACTTCTCCATCTGACAGCATTCTGGAATTGGCCTCCACCAAGATCTCAGAATGACATTAGTACACACTAATCTCTGCTCACTTGAATCTTACTCTACCACTATTAAACTTACTGAGATAATCTGCCTTGTCTTTCTGTAGGAACTTGGAAAGTCCCTTAGAGACCCTAGCAATCATTTGCTGCTCACTATCAGAATCAGACATTAGTTACCTGTCCCAGTGTCCAAGCGTCCATCGGCTCACACATCTGGACCTGAGTGGTGTCGCCTTTTTAAATTTAAATCATCCACTTCTGGGAAGACTGCTAGAAAGATTGACAGCTACCCTGCAGACATTAAAATTGAAGGTTTGTATGCTCATGGACTTCCAAATGGATGTCATCCTCCCTGGCCTGAGCCAGTGTTCCCAGCTGGTGGAGGTGAACTTGATGAAGAACTTCCTGTCTTTGACCAGCCTTAAGAAGCTGCTTCAGCACACTGCCAACCTGACACAGCTCACCTTGGAGATGTATCCTGCCCCTGATGAAGTGTATGATGACATTGGTGATGTCCTGCCACACAGATTTGTCCAATGTTGTTCTGAGCTCTTGGACACTCTTAGAGCAATAAGACAGCCAAAGTAGGTCTACTTTGTGAGTAAGAAGTGTCTAGATTGCAGGCAATTCTTTGTCTATTACCAGGAGGCCTCCCTATGTTCATGTTGGTAATAAAGAATGAGAGATTACTTCTGGCCTGAGAAAGGAAAGCAAGGACTCCAGTGACTCATTAGAGAGACACAGAACTTGTCTATTCAAGGTGTTTTGGATATACTTGGAGATAATGTCATACCAAGGAATCAGAGGAGAGAGAGAGAGAAGCTTTGACATGGACAATCAGGGCCTGCTCAACTGCTCAGGGCCAATGGTGAAGACCCAACCTCAGATAGGAAAAGGGATTTGAGAACACTGTGGACTGACCCCACCACAGTCAGTGTGTGAGAGTTCAGATACACAGGGGAGGGGATAAAGACAGAGCATAGTACAAAGAGCACCATGGACTGGATGAAATGTGTTCCATGTCTCTGCCTCCACCTTTTCTTTGCCTGACTTACATATAGATTTGTAATATGTGCACATATATTTCCTTTTTGAAGAGTAACATTGACTGTAGAATTAACTGTTGTTGAGAGCACGGTCCTCTCCCTTTTCAACTGAGATCTGTCTTTCTGTGGTTATGAGAGGCATTTAAGCTGGATATTACTTGCCTCGCCCACCATCCTTAACGTTACAGTTTCCAATAAGCTCAATAAAAAATGCTTTTGCATGAGAGAGTGTGTTGCACACTTTTAATTTACTAAGGTTTTCCCTTGACAATCCCAGACTTGTGCACTGCGCTCACTGTGTTTGCATACTCTTGTGTCTCTTTGTCTCTACACCTTCTGCGTCTTAGAACTTTCAGGCAGATGCTAACCTAACATGTCACACTCTTGGGATTTTTATACCTCAGCTTATTGTAATCTCATCATAAAGTCCGAGATAAACTCTTGGAATGATGGATGACTCAGCGAATGAGGGTGCTTCATAACTTCTCTGGGGACCAGTGTTTGATCTTAGCGGGCAGAAACACGTGGACCTCTTTCCAGATATCTGACATTCATTTCTGGTTTCTGGAAGCGCTTCCTGTTACCTCCATATACATACACACATACCACACACATGCCCTTCAAAAGCCATTTTCTTAAAGATAAGTAAAGTTAAAGTATGGAAAAACACAAATGAATTTATAGTATTAAACAGGAAGCCAGTCTAGAGGTGGATATCCCCACAGGGTTTAACCCATCAAAGTATGAAAAAGATAATAGCAAGTAGACTGATGACGCCCATGTGTTAATCTCTATAGATTCCCACAGAGACAGTTCCGGTAAACGGTCCCTATGTATTTCTGCAGCCTGGCCTTGTCCTCCCTGCCTGCATCTTGATTCCAGTCGGCTCAGTGTTTAGTTGTGGGTATTTGCTTATGCTTCCATCAGGTACTAGATGAGGGCTCCATGGTGTTTGATAAATTAGTTGTTGATCTCATTATCAGGGAAGGGCATTTATGGTAGCCTTTGCAATGTTGCACAAATTTTTAACTGTGGTCATTCTCGTAGGTATTTGGACAGTTCTTTAGGTTCAGTTTTCTCTTCAATCCTATAATGGCTCCCCTTTTTATGGTCTCTCTCTTTCTCTTTCTCTCTCTTTTCTCTCTTCTATTCCTCTGCTGACTCAGTCTTCCTAATCCCACGTGGTTTCCCCTCCTCCCCTTCTATTTCTTCCAGTCCCCACCACACTAACGGCTCCCCAATCCCCTTGTGCTCTGGAGAATTTTTTGTTTCCACCTTCATTGAGGGACCTTATATGAATATCTTAGATCTTCCTTGTGTATCAGTTTCTCTGGTGTTGTCAATTATATGCTGGTGATCCTTTGCTCTATGTCTAAAATACATATGTGAGCAAGTACATAGCATGTCCTTCTTTTTGTGACTGTGTTACTTCTTTCAGGATGGTTTCTTCAAGTTCCATCCTCTTGCCTGAGAATTTCAAGATTCCATTGTTTTTTTCTTTCCCCCCACAGAGTAGTACTCCATTGTGTAGAAGTGCCATCATATCTTCTTTATCCATTTTTCAGTTGAGGGGCATCTAGGTTGCATCCACGTTCTTGCTGTTACAAATAATGCACCACGAACACAGTTGAGCACATGTCTTTGTTGCATGGATGTGCATCCTTTGGGTATATGACTAAGAGAGGGATCAGCGGGTCCTGTGGTAGACTGATTCCCAATTTCCTGAGGAACCACCACACTGACCTCCAAATTGGCTGTGTAAGTTTGCACTCTCAGCAGCAGAGAAGGAGTGTTCTCCTTTCTCCACATCCTCTCCAGCATAAGATGTCATTGGTGTTCCGAATTTTAGCCATTCTGGCAGGAGTAAGATGGTATCTCAAAGTTCTTTGGATTTGCATTTCCCTGATAGTTAAGGATGTTGAACACTTCATTTCGTGTCTTTCGGCCATTTTGAATTCTTCCATTGAGAATACTTTTCATTTCTGTACCCCGTTTTTTAATAGGGTTATTTGGTGTTTTGATGGCTATTTTCTTTTTTTTTTTTTTTTTTTTGGAGATCAGCCCTTTGTCAGATGTAGGAGTGGTGAAAAACTTCCCAGTCTGTGGTCTGCCATTTGGTCTTGTCAACTGTGTCCTTTGCTTTATAGAAGCTTCTAAGTATGAGGAGGTCCCATTTACTAATTGTCAATCTCAGTGTCTGGAATTAAGTTTTGGAAGGAGTCTTCTATACCAATTTGTTCAATGGTACCTCCCACTTTCTCTTCTAAGAGGTTCAGTGTGGCAGGATTTTTCACGATGTGTTTGATCCGTTTGACTTGAGGTTTGTGCATGGCGATAGACATGGTTCTATCTGCAGTTCTACACACCATCATCCAGTTGTGCAAGCATCATTTGTTGAAGATGATTTACTCCTCCCATTGTATAGTTTTAACTGTTTTGTCAAAAATCAGGTGTCCGAAGGTGTGTGCGTTATTATCATGTTTTCTATTCAATTCCATTGGTCTACTGCTCTATTTCTTGGCAATACCAGGCCCTTTTCAGGAGGATTGCTCTGTAGTAGAGCTTAAAGTTGGGAATGGTGATGACCTCTGAACTTCCTTTATTGTACAGGATATTTTGCCTATCCTGGTTCTCTTGTTTTCCAATATAAAGTCCATTATTATTATCCTTTCAAGTTTCGTGAAGAATTGTGCTGGGATTTTAATGGGCATGGCACAGTATCTATGGATTGATTTCGACAAGATTGCCATTTTTACAATGTTCATCCTACCAAGAGCATGGGAGATCTTTCCATTTTCTGCTATCTTCTTGAATTTCTTTCTTTAAAGCCACAAAGTTCTTATTATTAGGTCATTTGCTTATTTGGTAAGCATTACCCCAAGGTATTCTATGTTGTATATGGCTATTGTAAATGATGATGTTTCTCAGATTTCTTTCTCAGCCCCTTTGTTGTCTGAATAAAGTAGGATTACTCAACTTTTTTGAGAATATCTTGTATCCTGCTAGTTTGCTGGAGGTGTTTGTAAGCCTCATTAGTTCCCTGGTAGAAGATTTTTTTTTTTTTTTTTTTTTTTTTTTTTTGTTTTTGTTTTGGGTTTTTTTTTGGGTGGGGGTTCAATTGTGTAAACTATCATATCATCTGCAAATAGAGAAAGTTTGATTTCTTCATTTCCATTTTGTGTCTCCATGATCTAACTTTGTTTTCTTATTGCTTTAGCTAGTACTTCAAGTACAATATTGGAGATATGGAATGAGATGACAGCCTTGTCTTGTTCTTGATTTTAGAGAAATCCCCTTAAACTTCCGTCCATTCAATTTGATATTGTCTGTTGGTCTATGAATAGTGCTCTTTTTATGTTTAGATATATTACTGTTACCCCTGATCGCTCCAAGGCCTTTTTCGTGAAAGGGTGTTGATTTTTGCTGAAGGCTTTTTCAGAATCTAAGGAGATTATCGGGTGGTTATCTTTTTCAGTTTTTTTTGTAAGGTGGATCACCTTGATAGATTTTAGAATGTTAAACAACCCCTGCATACCAGTGATGAAGCCTACTTGGTCATGGTGGGTGATTTCTGTGATGTATGCTTGGATTCGGTTTGCCAGTATTTTATTGAGTATTTTTGCATCAATATTCATTAGGGATATTGGTCTGTAGTGTTTATTCTTAGTTGTGTCTTTGTGTGGCCTGAATACCAAGGTGATCGTGGCCTCCAAAAAACAAAAATAAGTGTTTGGCAATGAACTTTCTGTTTCTATTATGTGGAACAATTTGGGGAGTACGAAATTTAGATCTTCCTTGATTTTCCAGTAGAATTCTGGACTGAAGCCATCTGGCCCTGGTCTTTTTTGTGTGTCTCTCTCTCTCTCTCTCTCTCTCTCTCTCTCTCTCTCTCTCTCTCTCTCTCTCTCCGTGTGTGTGTGTGTGTGTGTGTGGTGGAAGGCTTTTGATGACTGCTTCTACTTCGTTAGGGGTTTATAGGTCTATTTAAGTTGTTTGTATGTTATTGATTTTATTTTGGTGATAATTTTCAAGAAATTTGTTCATTTCCTTTGCATTCTCAAGTTTTGTGGAGTACAGATTTTCAAGGTATGACCTGAATATTGTCTGGAGCTCACAGAGGTCACACCTTTAATCCCAGCCCTAGAGAGGTATAAAAGGTAGAAGCAGGGGTTTGAGGAGTCAGTCTCAGAATTCTCCAGCCCCTCCAAGGAGAGGAAGGTTTCTGAAACTTGGTGAGAGTTTGTGGAGACAGGAATAGCGCTTTCTTCCTGACATAAAGGTAAGAGGTAGTGGCTTGGCTTTCTCTGGGTCTGCTATGTATCTTGCTGCACTCAACATTATTGGCAGCACATGGGAGTTAGAGGAAGTCAGATCTCTGTGAGTTGTAGGGTAGCATAGCACGGTCTTAGAGCTAGTACCAGGAATGTAGGGTGTGACCACTGACAAACACTGTCTCAAAAAATAAAATTGATTTTGTAATTTTCAACACGATCAAACTCAGTTCAATCTCTGTCCTGAAAGTAGACGTAATTAACACGAACATGTCTTGTTTCATTTTTCTTCCACTAAGATTGGAAGGTTACTGAAGCCCTGGTTAGATTCCAGTGGTCATGGCAATGGTTACATAAAATGGAAAGCTGATTAAAGACTATAAAACTAATTATTTAACAATACAGAGACAGATGCTTAGAGTTTGAGATGACTTGGAGAATGGGTTTTTACTGTTACCATAGACTCAGTTCAATCTGTTTCCTGATGGGAGATCCAATCAAACTGGTCACATACAAGCTATACCACTAAGCTCAGGTAGGAGGATTAATGAGATTTCCATGTCAGCACAGAATGAAAAAAGAGTTTATATAGGGCTGAGCTTCATTGATCCAATGAATATGGAAATCTTACAAATGTCTACATATCATCATGAGAGTAAATCCCAGAATTGAAAATTGGGGGAGAAGTTTTGTTTGCTTGTTTGTTTTGTTTTGTTAATTTTTTGTTTTTTTTTTTCAAGACACAGTTTCTGTGTATTGCATTGCAGTCTGTACTGGAATTCAATCTGTAGAACAGGCTTCTCTTGAACTCACAGAGATCTGCCTGCCTCTGTGCCCCAAGTGCTGGGACTAAAGGTGTGAGAAACCAATGCCTGTGCATGGACTAGTGTTAGAGTTAACCTGAGTCTTTGGTACAATCTGGTCTCCCCCCACACACACACTTTTCCCACATCTGATTCTCTCAAGCCACAGCTGTGAAAGCTCAAGTATGATTGGGTGGGGATATGCTCAATTATCCAATCAGATGGCAGAATATGGCTGATGGTGGCGATTTGAATGGAAGGTGTAAGAGGATATGGGCATATAAGGGTTATCCTGGCCAGGTTAAACAGAGTTGTTTGGATCCTCAAGTCACTAACACAACTGCTGGGATTGGAACACCTCTTATGTGTGTGCTGATCAGGTTAGCCATTCAAGCCCATCAGGACATACAACCTTACCAAGGATCTCCAGTCCCTCGGGCCATCTTAGTAACCTTGGTTTTGTTATTATGTTTGGTTTTGCTATTTGAAGCTGAAAATCTCATTTAGCCCCGGTTAGCCTAGAACCCCACATGCAGCTTAGTGTTATGAGAGTATTATGAGATTTGCTGATTCAGCAGAAGGGTCGACCTAGGTGAGTCAGAAAGTGTGACATGGAGGGGAAGAGTGTGGATGGAGAGAAGTGACTACAGAGTTCAGAATGTGGGTCGAGTTGAATCAGAGCTGTCTTGGAGAAGTGAATAAATGAAAAGAGACAGTGGTGCATGGAGCACAGGTGCTAACCTGCTGTGCCCTTTAAGAGAATGATGAGGTTGCGATATTCAGGGGTTAAGACACACTGAGCAAGTACCGACCAACAACTCCAATCTGGCTTAAAAGGATTTAATTCAATGTGATTATGGACTTGTTAACTGAAGATGAAGAAAAATCTGTAGAAGCCCACAGATGGCCATGAGTCTCAGCGAAGCATCAAGTTGACAAATTGTCAGTACTCAAACTTCTAAAGAGTGGTCTGGGGCTCATCTTGGCTGCAGGTCTAAAATATTAGAAATGACAGTGACTGTCTCCATTTCACATATTCTCCCAACAACCCCCACTGATTGAATGCAAAGTAAACTTGGCTGTGGGATTTTTAACTTTGATCTTGAGGATCAAGAAAGACATTTGAAGATGATTTCCCACAAAAGAGTCTAGCTCTTGTTTACTTTTCCACTCTCTCATTGCCCAGGGTTGTAGTATTCTGGGGAGCAGTGTTTTTGATTAGCAGAATAACGGGGAGATTTGTTGCCATGGTGGCTCATGTCCATGAGCATGAGGCCTTTGAGGGACCTATGCCTATGAGAAGTCAGACAGTGTGTAATAGGAAATATGGGTTTTCCAACATTTCTAGACTAGTGACCAAAGCGCGGCAGGGTTTACGCCATGAAGGGGCAGAGAGTCCTGCTGAAAGTGACTTGTCTGAAAGGATTAATTCCTCTGAATATTCCCATAGCACCTGTCTGTGTGAAGGTCAAGATGAGTTCGCCATTGACACTCCAGATGCTGGCAAGAAGTAGTCTGCTCAAAAATGAAGCCTTGGCTATCTCTGCTCTGAATAAACTACCCATGGAGCTCTTCCCACCGCTATTCAAAGATGCCTTTAAGGGGAAACAAACCAAGATCCTAAGTGCTATGGTGGCAGCCTGGCCTTTCAGATGCCTTCCCTTGTGATCCCTGATGAAGTTTCCTCACCTGGAGATCTTGAAGGCTGTGCTGGCTGGCCAGGGAAGGGTATTTATGGTAGCCTTTGCACTGTTGCTCAAATTTTTAACTGGGGTCATTCTCATAGGTATTTGGACATTTCTTTAGGTTCAGTTTTCTCTTCAGTCCTATAATGGCTCCCCCTTTTATTATCTCTATCTTTCTCTTTCTTTTCTCTCTTCTATTCCTCTGCTGACTCAGTCTTCCTAATCCCACATGGTTTCTCCTCCTCCCCTTCTATTTCTCCTAGTTCCCACCCCACTAAGGGCTCCCCAATCCCATTGTGCTCTGGAGAATTTTTGTTTTCACCTTCATTGACGGACCTTATATGAATCTCTTAGATCTTCCTTGTGTATCAGTTTCTCTGGTGTTGTTAATTATAAGCTGTTGATCCTTTGCTCTATGTCTAAAATCCATATGGGAGCAAGTACATAGCATGACCTTCTTTTTGTGCCTGTGTTACTTCTTTCAGGATGGTTTCTTCAAGTTCCATCCACTTGCCTGAGAATTTCAAGATTCCATTTTGTACCCCCAACAGAGTAGTATTCCAGAGGAAAAGATTATGGTAGAGCCATTCGTTGTATTGTTTCCATTCTAGAAATTAGAAAATTGAAGCATAGAAAACAGTTTTAAAATACTCATCAATGTACATGACAGAATTTGATTCACCTAATCAAGGCATAGCCAAATCTCTGGAAGTTTACCTACAGCTTTTACTGGTTACCAAATATGAGATTACCTAACGATCGGAGAACATAATATGTGGGAAACAGTTCAAAGGCTTCTGTTTATGGATGCTCTCTCTCCTAACAAGAAAAACTACGGAACATAGGATAACAAGACTCACAATCATTCATGAAAAGATGAGTTTTCCATTGTTAACTTCCTTCAGGAAGGTGATAATCCATTTGTTAGAGTAGATTTAGGGAATATTTGATTGCAGTCCATCTCTCTTGAGACAGCCGTCCAACATTAAATATGTGATATCTTCTAAAAACCATGCATACACAATGACAGTTCAGCATTTAAACATTTTCTACTCAACTCTGTGATTAAATAAGGGATGAACATGTGAGTTTCCTACAATCATGTTGGAGTGAAGTGAGAGACAACGGTGTTGAGTATGGCAGACCATTTGATTGTCTGATTATGTTGTTATTTGATTATTAAAATAGGACATTAGATAATCCATGATCAGTGGATTGTGGTTCCAAGATGTGGGAGGCAATTATTATAGACCATCTAAATATCAATTATGTAGTTAAAATATTTAAATTAATCATGATAGCATCGTTCATGAGTCTGGTTTGGAGCCACCTTAGGGAAGTGGATTATGTTACATGAACTCATTATTTGATTATTTAATTATATAAAACAATGATTATATCATCCATGACACCTGGAATTTGGTGCCACAGATCATCTAATTACATAATTAAAGTATTTAAATTGACAATTAGTGATAATACCCAAGATCATGTAAATATGTGTGTAAGTATGTAAACCAAAAATCCTCCATTCCATGAAGAGTCCTGTAAAGCTCCCTCTTGTGGCATTAATGTGCAATATCATCACATTTTATGATTCATAGACTCAATTGATGATGATGACATCTTCATGACTGGAGTCCTGGCCATACTTCCTTGTAACCTGTTGTATTTTTTCCATTCTGGAATTGAGAAAATTGAAGTATAAAAAATAGGTGGAAATCCTCATCAATGTACATGAATGGCATAATGATTGTTTCGTTTTCATGCTTATATTACTACAGCCATGTTGTAGCTTAAAAGACTCGTAAATATTGTGTAATTCAAAAAAAAAAAACAAAAAACAAAAAACAGGGCCCTGCTTTGTTTTTGTTTTTGTGAGAAAATCAGTGAGGCTAAGGTTAGTCGATGGGTGGGTATGGTAATTTTAGCATGTAGAAGGTGCTCTAGAATGTGACAGAATGTTGGATCTTAAATATTGCCTGGAAACCCTGCTTGCATTCTATATCCTGGTATCATTGGCCAAGGACCAGAGAGCAGCTTCGATAAAGTGTTATCATGGCACACTACAATCTCCCAACAACACTATCCCCTAAAATTTTAATGACAGCATGTGATTTGCCTCAGTAAGTCATAGCCATATCACTGGAAGTTTGCTGACAGCTTTTACTGGTTACCCAATTCAAGATTCCCTAATATAAGAGAACATAGTCCGTGGAGAAACAGTTCAAAAACTTCTGTTTATGAATGGTCTCTCTCTCCTAAGAAGTAATATAATGGTTTAAATGATAATAAGACTCACAGTTATTCATCAAAATGTGCGTTTTCCATTGTCAACTTCCTTTAGGAAGGTGATAATCCATTTGTTAGAGTAGACTTAGGGATGATTGGATTGCAGTCCATCTCTTTTGAGGCAGAGTTGTTCCCGAGTCTGGTTTGGAGCTACTTTAGGGACGTTAATGATGTTACATCAACTCATTGTTTGATGGTTTAGTTATATAAAACAATGATTATATCATCCATGACACCTGGAGATTGTTGCCACCTAGCGGGGTCAAGTGTGGCAGATCATCTAATTACAAAATTAATGTATTTAAAATGACAAATCCTGTTAATACCCAAGATAATGTAAAGATTTGTATATTTATGTAAACCAATAATCCTCTATTCCATGAAGAGTCCTGTAAAGCTCCCTCTTCAGAAGTTATAATGCAATATCATCATATTTTATGACTGATTGTTTGAATTGATGAAGATGACATCTCTCATGACTGGAGTCTGGCCAGTCTTTCCTTCCAGTTAAAGGCTACATCACCTCTTTATGGTGACAGTTATCTATTACTGACTTATTTAATTATTTAAATCATTTAATCGATGGACAATGACGTCATTGATTCTGTTTAGGGTTAAATTGCTATCAGGGACAAGGATAGGAAGGTTGTAGAAATGGACACAGCAGTTTCTGGATGACCTATGAATGACCCAGAGTACTAGGGATACTGCTGTGCCATGTGTGGGCCCATCATCTCAGGTCCTCCCGCACCACAACAGAGATTCAGGCACTGGTGATGATGTCAGGCCAACAGAGTTCATCAGGGAAGACAGTATGATTATCTCTTTGTTAACTTATGGAATTTTAAAAATCAGTGAAGACAGCATACTTTATCATGTCCGGCACGCCTGCCAGGAATTGATGAGACAAAAAAGTTCAATGACTTACACCTTTAAATATGTAATTATTAAATCGTTTCCTCATATAATCTGTGAACCCTGAAGTTTGGTGCCACCATGTGTGACTCAGGTGTGACAGACGATCTAACTATCTGATTATTACATTATTCAAATCTGCCTTTTTCTACTCCAGGAAGAGTGGAGTCTGGATTTACCTCTTTGGTGTTAATTGTCCCTTGGGGTGATTTCATTATTTAGTTATGTATTTATTTTAGTGAATGGTGATAGCATTTTGTTCGCTCTCTAGGGGTGAATTATGAGTAATTATCTCATTATTCATTCAATTTTTGTTCAAATCTATGATCAAAAACTCAATTTTCTCTTCAGTTTTGTGCTATCTTGTAGGAGTCATGTATAAAACACCATTCAATAGTTTGATTTTTATTCATTTAATTATCTAAGTATTACTTCCTTGACAATCACTGGACTCTGGTTCCATCTTATGGAAATTAAGTATGAAGGACTATCCAATCAGTTACTTTTTTGATTACGTATGTAATGATGGTGTCATCCATTGTGGTTTTGGCTGCTGTGTGATTGACACAGCAGGAGTTTGATACCAGATCCAGTGCCCAGCGAATGAGGGACTGATTTCTGATTTCGTAATAATAGATTTTGAAGGATCGAATGTTTAACCGATTTAAAAAGCTGCATTGTTTCGTACCATGAGTTTCTGAGATCTTGCAACAGAAGTGACCCATGTGGGACACAGGCAACACCGATTTTACAAATGGAATAATTTTATAAACTCATTAACAGAGAATCTTATCTAATGAACTCTGTTGGGCTGATAACATGACACACCACCAACTCTAAATAATTCTAAATAACCATATGAGAAAGTGGGGTACAGGACTTAATAGAGAATTTTCAATTGAGGAATCAAATGACTGAAAGAAACATAAGACATTGCGCAATATCCTTAGTCATCAGCCAAATTCAAATCAAAACAACCATGAGAAACCATGTGATCAAGCTGTCCTAAAGGTAAGAGAATGAAAAGAATATATATATATATATATATATATATATATATATATATATATATTTGTAGCTCCCTTGCTACCATCTCTTCCACGAATCGGTCGAAGGCCTAGAGTTTGAAATAAAGACAAGACAGTGGGTCATTCGTTCAATGCAATGTCAGAATGCCAAATACTGAATGCCATTTATTGAGGGGCAAGAATGGGCTTAATTACTGACTTACTGCACAGTGGAAAACTACAGTAAATTTAGGCTTAGCTCCTCACTATGAGGTGTGTGTTTTCATGAGGTATGTATTGTCATGAGGTATGTGTTGTCACAAGTTGTCTTTTGTCAAGGAGTGTGTCGTCTCGAGGTTTGTTATCAAAACGGGAAGAGTACCAACAACAGCCATGGTGCAATGAATTCCCTCCAACAGCTTCAGGCTTCCTCAAGTTGCTTTGGGTCTTACAGTTCTCCCTTTCTTTTAATATAAACTAACACCTGCCTCATTTGGAGGAAGATGTCAGCATAATTACTTACCCATCATTGGAGAGGTCACCCAGGCCCATAACCTTCCTGTCTTAGGTGGGATATTGGTCCCCTCTGCCTTACTGTCCCTGATGAATAGTTTGTTAGCCTCATGTGGGCAGAGGCATTTTACCTCGAACCAAAGACAGTATCTGTCTTGTTAGAAAGTTGTCCTGGGCATGTTTTGTGCTGTGGCAAAGTAGACCAAATGCAAGAGCTACAAACCCACAATGATCTGCTCACAAGGTGAAGTCCTTGTAAAAGGCCTTCTGCATTGGCAAGTGAAATTCATGGTTCATAGATGTTAATGATCTGCATGGCTAAAGCATGTGTATAACTGAAAAACTCATCACTCCAGGATTGCTGGAGAAAAATGATGAATTAACACAGATATGTGTGAAAGACAGAAGAAGAAGCCATATGAGTATCTCACAAAAATTCAAGTGTTCCTATAGGAGATTAGTTTGTAAATTTAGTTTAAAAATGCCAATTTGTACTAGATAATAAAGTATGCTTTGGGTAGATAAGGCTTAAGCCAAATCACCTGATAGTTGATCCACTGTGCTTGCAGTATTTACCGATTGGGAGAGGGCATGGTAGAAACTGTAGTTTCAGGGGTGAAGGCAGCACTGGTAGCCATGATCCCAGAATCTCCTTTCCTCTCTGCTGCACACATGGGTACATCCCCAAGACAGCTGTTACAGTTGGCAGACCTGCTGATAACAATTGAAACGTCCTCCAAAATTATTAGCATTGTTTACAACAATAAGAATGGAACCAGAATACAGTACCTGAGATGAAATTGAAATTCTTGTCCTTTGTATAAAAGTATAAATTTATAGCCACTTGATCCAAACTATAATTAACGATCTGGAAAAAAAGGCCACATATGGCTACTCAGACCCACTGGCATCAGGATAGTTAGATTCTTGAAGACCCATCAGACCTTCTTTCTGGCTGTTAAATCACCATCCCTCTGCACATGGTGAATCAGCCACTCAGGCACCCAAACAGGTTTATCTGTGTCTTGTGGAAACACACAAACTGATCTTCGAGACCATACTAGAACTGGGTCAGGGCCTCCCCATTTTGCAGTAGTGACACTCTTCCACATAACTGAGCCATAGTCAGATGACCCAGGGCCCCAATGCCTGTTGGCCACAGATCGAGTAGCACCATCAATAGTTAAAAAATTTAAAATATAAAGGACAGGAGAAAGGTTATTATGAGGAGATCCTGTAAATTGCCCCTGTTTTGTTTTATGAAGATAGGCTTTAATTGTGAGATGTGCATGTTCCACCATGGCCTGACCCTGAGGATTATAAGGGATATCCATCTTACGTGAGATAATTTTTTTTTTTTTTTTTTTTGCAAAAGTGTTAAAACCCTGACTAGTAAAAGCAGGGCCATTATCAGGTTTTAATTGTCTGGGCATTCCCATATACGTGAGATATTTTTTTTTTTTTTTTTTTTTTTGCAAAATGTGTTAAAACCCTGACTAGTATAAGCAGAGCCATTATCAGGTTTTAATTGTCTGGGCATTCCCATATAAGCATAGGCTTGTAAACAATGTCTCTTAACATCCTTAAGCCTTTCTCCAGTATGAACACAGGCAAATATGAGATGAGAATGGGTATTCACAGATACATGAACAAATTGTAGTCGACCAAAGGAAGAAACATGAGTAACATCCATCTGATAGATATCATTAGGTGTGACACCACGGGGGTTAACTCCAAGGTGTGGAACAAGTAAGAACTCTGCACATAGGGGCCAATTCTTAACTATATCAATAGCTTGGTCTCTCGTAATTTTAAAATGGAATTTAAGTGACCCTGTATTAAGGTGGAAGGTTGTATGAGCTTTGCAGGCTGCTTCATAACCAGATTCTCTGATCATTATGATTGTACTACCTCTTTTAGTTTTAAAATCAACAATGGCATTTTCTTCACTTAAAGGGCTAGGAAAATCAGAATGCGCTCGGAGATATCCTACAAAAATTGGATGAGAGATCCTCCATAGTAGGCTTTGTATGGCTAGTAAATGTTCTTGTACATGAGACACTGGAGCTATATAAGCAGCAGTTTCTAAGGGAGCCAATATATGATACACATATTTACTATCCGTGTATAAGTTAAATGGCTCATCAGAAAAGTCTTGAAGGGCTAATTGTACTGCAGCTATTTCCGCGAATTGTGCAGACTTCACTTTAAGTATAGAGCATTTGATAATGGGAAAAGAAACAACTACTGCACAACCATTTGAAGAGCCATCTGTAAATACATTACGGGCCCCCTTCAGATGATTTTGGGAAATAACCTTGGGGAAACACACAGGGTGATTTTTAAAACAATGAGCTAACTTACTGGAAGGAAAATGACTATCAAAGCGGCAGGGTGTGGAACACAAGAAATGTGCCCACTCCTCATTAAACTGTTGAAGCCATTGTATCTGTTGTTGAGTATAGGGAGTAACAATTACATCTGGCATCTTGCCAAAAACTTGAATACTCATTTTGTATGCCTTTTGAATAATAGAAAGCATTGCCTGAGGATAAGATCTAACTGTCTTTCTTGGGGATGCATGTTCTGAAAGACCCCCAGAGACCCCAAGAGTTTGGAGCCTGTCAGGGAAAGGCCCTTTCCCCCAAGAGATGAGACCAGACCACTGGATGCAAGTGCAAGAGGTTGTTTATTGTTTACACAGGTACCTGTGGATGCTTCAGTCTTTCGGGGGACTGAGCGTGCTGAGGTTAAAACTCGGGCAGTTTATATAGGGTTGGGGTGGCAAGAAGCAGGCTTACAGAAGCAGAAGCATGGTTACAGGGATTTCATTGTTTCATCTAAATGTAGCAGTTGTAGTTAACCAAGGACAGTTGGTTATTAGGGTTTGGCACAAAGAATACAAAGAATTCAGTTATGACTATCTCAGCATACTGGACACTGTCCTGCTGACCTTGCTTTGGTCCAAGCTGCAGACCACAGATATCTGGTAGGCGTTGGATGAGAGCAGCACCTGGTTCCTTCCTGTACTTTTTTCATAACTTGACCTTGGCAAATTAGCAAGAGCAATTTAAACAGGCAGTAAGCATAGTGGGGGTCTTTCATTCCCCCCTTTTTCTATAAAATGAATAAAACCCTTTATTCATGGTTTTTCAGTTTTCATTTTTTTAATTGCTGGTACTGCTGGGTCAAAACTAGGGCCTGAACAAGTGACAAGTGTGTGAGTGTGTGTGTGTGTGTGTGTGTGTGTGTGTGTGTGTGTGTGTGTGTGGTTGAACAGTACCAGTCTATTTAAAATGCATCCAGGCAGCAATCCTGTCTACTTTCAGGGCGGTGGGAGTTGTCAGGAGCACAGTGTAGGGGCCCTTCCAGCGGGGCTGTAAGTTCTTAGTCTGATGTCTCTGAACCCAGACGGAATCGCCAATCTGGAAAGAGTGGGGCTGACAAGGGGTTCTTTGTTCCTCCCGGGATGCGGCCGCCAGAGGTTTCCAGACCTCTTCTTGGACTATCTGTAAGGCTCATAGATGCACCTGTATGGAAGGGGTGTTTGCAAAATCAGAAATGTCAGCATCAAAGAATGATACAGCTGGCGCTGGACTGTCATATAGGATTTCAAAGGGAGTTAGGCCATGAGGGCCTGGAGTGTTTCTGGCCCAATAGAGGGCCAGAGGTAGGAGTTGTACCCAATCCTTAAAGCCAGTTTCAAGCGTTAATTTGGATAAAGCCTCCTTAATGGTTTTATTTATTTTTTCTACCTGTCCTGAACTCTGGGGTCTGTAAGCACAATGTAGTATCCAATTTATCCCCAGCAATCTGGCCACCAACTGACTTACCTGGGAGATGAAGGCAGGCCCATTGTCTGATCCTATTACCTGTGGCATCCTATATCTGGGATAGATTTCTTTCAATAGTTTCTTGGTGACCATTTTTGCAGTCTCATGTTTGGTAGGAAACGCTTCCATCCATCCTGAAAAGGTGTCTATAAAAACCAATAAATATTTATAACCATATATTCCAGGTTTGACTACATTAAAGTCTATTATTCAATGGACATCAGGCCTATGGCTACAAAGCCAGGTCCCAGAATTCAGTTTGGTTTTTCCTTGGTTTATCTGGGCACAGGCCAGACAGTTAGCAGTTACTTGTTCCAGTAATAAATTCCGATTGGGAAGGTAAGTTCCAATTTCTTGTCTATCTAGCAAAGTTTTCATCTTTTTGGCACTTAGATGAGTCTGTTTATGGAGGTGGTCTATTAACATTTTTGCCATTTTTATAGGCAGTATAGTATTTCTTTGGTAGACCCAGCATTGCCGATTGGGGTCATAATTTGCACCTAGTTTCTGAACAATGTCCAAATCCGTTTCATCATAGTCCCAATCTGGAGTCTTAGCTGTTTCCTTTTCAGTCAATATGCTTATAGTCAATAGTTGGGGGCTTAAGGCTGCTTGTTTGGCTGCTTCATCAGCCAGGCGATTTCCTTTTGCCTCCAGGCTTTCCCCCTTTTGATGTCCAGGGCAATGCATTATGCTCAAATTTTTAGGAAGGAACAGGGCCTTTAATAATGTCAAGATTTTATTTTTATTTTTGATTTCTTTGCCTTCTGATGTTAAAAGGCCCCTTCTCCGATAAATTTCTCCATGGACATGGGCAGTGGCAAAGGCATACCGGCTATCAGTGTACACATTAAGCTTCTTACCTGCTGCCATCTGGAGAGCCTGAGTCAGAGCAAAGAGTTCAGCTTGATGAGTAGAGGTGCCTCCCGGTAGTGCAGTGGCCCATATGACCTCTGAGGCATTCGTCACTGCAGCCCCTGCCCATCTCTCACCATTTAGCAAGTAGCTGCTGCCGTCTGTGAACCAGGTGTAGTCTGCATCTTTTAAGGGCTGATCGGTCAGATCAGGCCACATTCCATGCATCTCTGCAAGGATCTGCTGACAGTCATGGGAGGCTGGTTCCTCCAGCAGTGGTAACAAGGTGGCTGGGTTCAGGGTTATTATTAGGGATGGCTGTTGTATGGCCAGCCCATGCCCCCTGTTTCTGCCCAGGCCAGGGGGTGTTGTTTTAACCATAAGTCCATTCCTTCCTGCTGTTCAGGAGGCTTTTCAAAAAGTCTATATTCATTTTCCAATTGTAAAGTCAATATTTGAAGTGGAGCCCCTTGTGGGCCAGAGACTTTAGCTCCTGGTCTTCAAAATGGATTTGGGCTTTTAATTTAGTCAGTAGATCTCGACCCAGTAATGGATATGAACAGTCCGGTACATGCAAAAAGGAATGTGAGACTTTACCTGATGCGAGATGAACTTTTCTCTCCGTGGTTCATCGGTATTGTTTTTCTCCGGTGGCTCCTTGTACCCAAGCTGTTTTGGTACTCAATGGCCTGTTCGTTTCAGTGAGAACTAAATTTTGGGCTCCAGTGTCCACCAGGAAGGTGACTAGCTGCCCCTCCCCCCGACTTTTAAGGTTAGCCTGGGCTGGGGGAGGGGGCTCCTGTCCCCGACCGCCCTAGTCTTCATCTAGGGCTAGAAGCTGAGTTGGTCTTTGGGGTCCATCCCCATGCCTCTGATTTTTAGGTCTCTTAGGGCAATCTTTGACCCAATGGCCTTTTTCTTTGCAGTAGGCACACTGGTCTCGATCTACCCTGGGCCTTTTTTTTTTTTCTGACTTCCTGCACTATGATTATTCTGAGCTACAGTGGCCAGGATTTTGCTTAATTCTTTCTGGTTCCTATGATCTCTCTCTCTCTCTCTCTCTCTCTCTCTCTCTCTCTCTCTCTCTCTCTCTCCCTTTAGCTCCTTCTTTAACTTGTCCTCTCTTTTCTCCTGCAAATTTTTAAGTCTTTTTTCTTTTATCTCAGGTGTTTCTCTCTTTTTAAAGATCTTTTCTGCTTCCTTTACGAGATCCTGCAGGCGATAATCTTATAAATTATCTAGTCTCTGCAATTTAGTCCTAATATCTGGAGCCGACTGCCAAATGAAAGCCATAGAAACCTTGCCCCTTTGCTCGTTACTATCAGGATCAAAGGGTGTATACATATGGTAGGCTTCCTTTAGCCTCTCCAAAAATGTAGTCGGAGTATCCTCTGGTCCCTGGGTTATCTGTCTTACCTGAGCCAAATTCCTGGGACAGCGTCCCAGGCCAGCGGAGACCCGCTGTAAGTAACTGGCGATAAAGACATAGGTGTTAAAGTCCCAGCAGGGACAATTTAGGGGAAAAATTTCCTCAATTTTATTTGGCAACTGAGTGGGCTTTTTTTTATCATCCTCTAAGACGTTTCTCCCAGGAAGATGCATTGTTTTTTTTTTTCCTCCTGAGGTTAGGAGGACCTGCAAAAGCCATATTTAAGTAGGTTAGAGAGCTACAGGGTCTTTGGAGAAGGAAGGGTTGTTAGATTTTTCAATTATAAAGGTTGGAAGCTGAGAAAGGCCAGTATTGAAATTGAAATTGGCCTCCTAATCCAGCAGCCTGGCACAGGGGAAAGGCTCAGCAGGTTCCTTTGGTGGCTGGCTCCCTTTGATCTCGGAGTCAGCTGGCTACCAGGGAGTCCTACACAGTTTTTTTTTTTTTTTCCTTTAACCAACTGATTGTGAGTTCGGCTCTGTACCTCATCAATGCTCTAAAATAAACTTAATGGGGTGGTTAAAGATTGTTTCATATTTTCTTCGAAATAAAGAATCAGACAGATAAACAGAACAGACAAAACACATAGACAGCCGGCACAAAAACATGCTGCGTGTTTTCAGCCGTAAAACCGAAACCAGATACTGAGTTGGAGGCACAGAGGGTCTTAAACCCTCTGGCCCCCCCAAAACCACGAATCCCCGGGACTCGTTGTGGGCCCCAAAAAATCGGGCGCACAGATCCCTGAGACCTCTCCCAGGGTGGCAGGTAGAAGTCTGAGCTCCTCAGCTCCTTCTCAAGCCGCCTACAGACTCGACTAGCCTAGCCGATTACCGATCGCTGCGCAACAAGCAACAAGTAAAAGACCACAAAGAACAGAAATTAAGGACTGGCCAGTTTACCTCCCAGTGGGTGTCAGTGTCAGTCTCTAGGGGGAAGGGTCTCCAATCTCGGTGGAACCTCCAATGAAAGACCTCAATAGACCCCAAGAGTTTGGAGCCTGTCAGGGGGAAGGCCCTTGCCCCCAAGAGACAAGACCAGACCACTGGATGCAAGTGCAAGAGGTTGTTTATTGTTTACACAGGTACCTGTGGATGCTTCAGTCTTTCGGGGGACTGAGCGTGCTGAGGTTAAAACTCGGGCAGTTTATATAGGGTTGGGGTGGCAAGAAGCAGGCTTACAGAAGCAGAAGCATGGTTACAGGGATTTCATTGTTTCATCTAAATGTAGCAGTTGTAGTTAACCAAGGACAGTTGGTTATTCGGGTTGGGCACAAAGAATACAAAGAATTCAGTTATGACTATCTCAGCATACTGGACACTGTCCTGCTGACCTTGCTTTGGTCCAAGCTGCAGACTACAGATATCTGGTAGGCGTTGGATGAGAGCAGCACCTGGTTCCTTCCTGTACTTTTTTCATAACTTGACCTTGGCAAATTAGCAAGAGCAATTTAAACAGGCAATAAGCATAGTGGGGGGTCTTTCAGTTCATGCACCCATAATATAGGACCAATTTGCCAAAATACCGCAGTAGGGGAATACGCTGGAGCAAAGACTAATTACATCAAGTTCTGAGAATAGTCAATATAATTTAAATGTGCAGATTAGAGACATTTTTGCATAAACTGTATACATTCTCCCACAGCAGGCGTTAAGGTGCACGAAGAAGTGGGATCAGACTCTCCTTGTAAAATATCAAATAATGGTCTAAGCTGCCCAGTGTTTAGGGCCAAACTAGATCGAACCCAATTTATGTCTCCCAGTAATTTTTGAAAATCATTAAGGGTGGTCAGATTATCCAGCCTTAAAGTAAACTTTTGAGGACAGATACCAGAAAATAACAAATGATGACCCAGGTATTGATAGGGAAATTCTTGTTGCCCCTTTTCTGGGGCTAATCTTAAACCCGCTAATTGAAGATTATGTTGCAACTCCCAAAAGCCTCATTCATTTCCTTAGAATCCAGGCCGGCTAAAAGAATATCATATGTATAATATATAGGGATTGAAATTTCTCTCTAATGGGGGCAATGGCCAATGATACATAAATTTGACAAATAGTGGGACTATTGGCCATTCTTTGAGGCAAGACCAACCATTGATATCTTTTATAGGGCTCTTTAAAGTTAATAGAAGGAATGCTGAATGCAAATCGCTCACTAACCTGAGGATGCAAAGGAATGCTAAAAAAAAAAAAAAAGCAATCTTTTAGGTCGATAACTAATAAATGATAGCTTTGAGGAATACCCACAGGGGAAGGCAAGCCAGGTTGTGTTGCTCCCATAATTTACATACAATCATTAACAGCTAGGATATCTTGTAGGAGTCTCCATTTTCCAGAATTTTTCTTTATAACAAAGATTGGGGTATTCCATGGGGAAGTGGAATATGTCCTGCCTCTAATTGGTCCTTTACAAGTTGATGTGCAGCCTGTAACTTCTCAATAGATAAGGGCCATTGCTCCACCCACAGTGTGTTATCAGTTTTCCAGATAATAGAAATGGGACCAGGCTGCATAGCAATAGCCCCTTGGGAAAATTTCCCAGCCAAGAGGGATCTCCGGCTCTTTTGAAAATTAAATTTTTGGATGCAACAGACTGAGGGTCACCTTGTAGGAATTTACCCAGTCTTTTTTCCTTGTACATAACCTTGGTCAGCCAGCATATTTTTAACAGGCTCAGTAGTAAGGACTGCTCCTGTGGCCTGAAGCACATCTCTCCACCAAAGATTAACAGGTATATGACTTAACACAAAAGGCTGAAAAATTCCGGTATGTCCTTCATCATCTGACCATTTAAGAACCTGAGTACTACATTCTGGAATACAGCAGTTCCCACTCCTTGTAAATGAGTGGAGGCTGGCTGAAGAGGCCATGCTTGTGGCCAATGTTTTTTTTGCTATTACTGAGGAGTCCGCCCCTGTGTCACCAAGTCCAGAAAATCGTCTACCTTGTATGGTAAGGGTGAGCATGGGGCGCTGTTCAAGAGTTGAAACCCAAAAGTCACCCATGGGGCCTGTGGACCCAAAACCAGCAGATCCCCTGATGTCCTTTAAAAAGGGATTGTTGGTTTTGAACATAGGGAGAAGAACCAATTGCACTATCCGAGCACCCTGTGGTATCATTAATACCCCCATTTCTACCCTAAACATGATTTTTATTTCTCCTTGAATGTCTGAATCTACTACTCCTGGAATAACTCTAATTCCTTTCAACAAGGCACTACTGCGTCCTAACAATAGCCCTATTGTTCCTGGGGGAAGTGGCCCAAAGACTCCTGTTCTCAAGGCTTGAGTGTCCATTTGTGGTGTTAATATTGCACCGGTAGCAGAACAGAGGTCCAATCCTGCGCTTCCTGGGGTACCTCAGATAAGGTCCTGGACATAAAGGGGTTTCTCTGAGGGATCATCTGATCATCTGTATAGGGTGGGTTACAGGTGTATCCATTACCCCATACACCTGGGCTTGAGGGGCCGGAGGCTGGCCCTGCTTCCAGTTTCCCTGAGCCGGTAAAGGATTACCAAGAGCATCTGTCTTTGTCCTACATTCCTTGCTCCAATGATGACCCTTACAGCAACGTGGGCCAAGCCTTAGCCTAGGGCTCAATTGCATTGCCACACCCAGGGGGCAGTTCCTTTTGAAATGTCCTGGCTGTCCACATCCAAAGCAAGTCTTTGGTCTGGCTACTCCATTGATCTCCCCTCTTTTCACGACTGAAACTATAACCTGGCCCATAATGTGATGCCCATCTATGTCCCAACATATGCATATATAGTCATTAAGACTTTTGGACTTATGGGGTCATAAAGCCTCTTTACAATACATTGTCTACTGTTTCTTTTGCCTTACATATGACTCTCAGGTTCAGTAGGTTCCATTTATTAATTATTGATTCCACTGTTGGTATTATGACTAGTAATAACTCTCCTGTAGAGAGCTGCGAAGTGCCCCGCCTTAAAGATGGCACTGGTTCCTGCCCTCCACCTTCCCGATGGTGAGTATTCTCTGTATTAAACAATTCCATATTTGGCTAAAAGCTGAGAATCTGGCTTGCTTCTGTGTATATGTACCTGTCTGTTTTTGTTTTTCACCGCATGGCGTTCTGGGGTTGACTGCCCAAGGGCTTTTAAGCTGTGGGCTGGGCTGCCCCCGGGGGTCAGAAGATTATACAAGGTTCCTGAATAAACTGCTTATAGAAGAGTCTGAACGTTGTGTTTTCTTTGCTGGTCAAAGTAGAGGCGACACTGTCCTGTAAAAATTCCTTCAAGAGTACCTCGAACTTTCTCTTCTAAGAGGTTTTTAGGGCAGCTGGACTAATGTTTAGCTGTTTGATCCATGTGTTCTAAGTTTTGTGTATAGCGATTCACATGGGTCTCTTTGTAGTCTTCTACATATCATCATCCAGTTTTGCCAGAACAATTTGTTGAAAATGATTGCCTCCTTCCATTGTATTATTTTTCCTGTTTCATCAAAACTCAGGAATTTGTACGTGTGTAGGTTAATATCAGGATTTTCAGTTCCATTGGTCTACCTTTCTATATGTGTGACAATATCAAGTGCTTTTTAGCTCTATAATAGAGCTTAGGGCTTGAAGTCGGAGAATGTGATGCTTTCTGAAGTTCCTTTATTATACAGCATTGTTTTGACTATTGTGACTCTTTTGTTGTTCCATATACTGTTGAGTATTGTTTTTTCAAGGTCAGTGAAGAAATAAATGTGCTAGGATTTTTACTGGGAATGCTCTTTGAATCTGTAGATTGCTTTTGGCAAAATTGGAGTTTTTACTATATTTATCTTACCAATTCAAGATCATGGGTGATCTTTCCATTTTTTAGTATCTTCTTTAATTTCCTTCTTTAAAGACACAAGACCATGCAATATAGGCCTTCTACTAGTTTGGTTATAGTTACCCCAAGATGTTATTTGTTGTTTTTCCTATTGTAAAGGGTGGTGAGTCTCATCCCTTTTATCTTCTATATATAGTAAGGCTACTGATTTTTTTTTTTTTGTTTTTATTAGTCTTGTGTACTGTCACTGTTTGAAAGGTGTTTATCATCTGTACGAGTTCATTGGTAGAGTTTTTTGGGTCACTTATGTAAACTATCATATCATCTGCTAATAGTAACAAATTGACTTATTACTTTCCAATTTGTGTCCCTTTGATCTTTTTTTTTTCTTGTTTTCTTTCTGTAGCTAAAACTTCAAGCACAATATTGAAGATTTATGGAGAGAATGGACAGATGTCTTGTTCCTTATTTTAGAGGAATTGTCTTAAGCTTCTCTCCACATATGTTAATGTTCTATGTTGCTTTACTGTATATGACTTTTATTATGTTTAGGTAGGTTTCTGTTATCCCTGTTCTTTCCTAGGACTTTATCATAAAAGGGTGTTTGATTTTGACACTGGCATTTTCAGCATTTAGTGAGATGATAATGTGATTTTTCTGTTTTACTTTATGTATATGGAGGATCAAATTGATAGATTTTCATATGTTGAACCATCCCTGCATCTGTGACATGAAGCCTACTTGGTCATGGTAGAGGATTATTTGATGTGTTCATGTAATGGATTTTCCAGTATTTTATTGAATACTTTTGCATCATTGTTTATCAGGGATATCTGCCTGTAATTCTGTTTCTTAGTTGTGTCTTTGTGAAGCTTACTTATCAAGGTAATTGAAAACTAATTAAAAATGGTAATGAACCTTTTGCTTCTATTGTGTGAGACAATATGAGGAGTATTGGTATTAGCACTTCTATGAAATATTTGTAAAATTCTGCACTGAAGTCCTTTGGCCTTGTGTCTATGTGTTTGCTTTTGTTTTTGTTTTTTTTTTTTTTGTTTTGGTTTTTTTGTTTTTCTGGGGGGGGGCTTTGGTGCAGTTTCATGACTATTTCTATTTCAGTATGTGATCTAAATCTTTTTAAATTGCTTATTTATCCTTGTTTTGAATTTGATAAGTGATAGCAATCCAGAAATCTGTCCATTACCCTTAGATTTTTTTACTTTTGTATAGTACATGTTTTCAAAGTATGACCTGAAATGTCTCTGGGTTTCCTCAGTGTTTGTTCGTATATCCCCATTTTAATTTCAGATTTTGCTGGTTTGCATGTTCTCTCTCTGCTTCTTGATTTGTTTGCCCCTAAGATTTGTCTATCTCGTTTATTTTTCAAAGTATCAACTTTTTATTCTATTTATTCTTTGTATTGGTTTAATGTTCCTACTCTATCGATTACAGACCTCAAATTGATTATTCACTGGCAGGTACTCCTCTGGGGTAAGTGTGTTTCTTTTTGGTCTATGTCTTTCAGTTGAGCTCTTAATTATATAATTTGACTATCATCTGTTTACTTCACATGAGCACTGATTGCAATGAACTTTCCTTGTATAACTGCTTTAAAAGTGTCCCATAAGTTCAGGTATGTTCTATCTTCATTTTCATTGAATTCTACAAATCTTTTATTTATTTCATTATTTCTTCCTGGGCCACGGAATGGTAATTTACTCATTATTCAATTTCTATGAAATTGTAGGGTGTCTGCAGTTTGTATTCTTGAAGAACTCCAACTCAAAATCATGGTGATCTGATAAGATATAGGGGGCTATTCAATTTTATTTTATTTTTTATTTGCTGAGGTTTGTTATGTTGCCTTGTATGTAGTCAGTTTTACAGAAGGTTCCATGTGTAGCTGAGGAGAAGTTATATTCTTCTGTGTTTGGATTGGATGTTCTATAAATGACTACTAAAACCAAGTGGGACAAAACTTTTGTTAGTTCCTGTGTTTGTTTGTTAAACTTAAGTTTGGTAATCCTGATTAGTGTTCAGAATGGGGTGGTGAAATCTCCCACTATGAGTGAGTAAGGTTTTATGTGAGCTTTGAGTTTTACTAGTGTTTCTCTTAAGAATATGGGTACCTTTTAATTTGGATTAGAGATGTTCAGAATTGAGACTTTATATTGACGGATTTCTCCCATGCTGATTATTAAATGACCTTCTTCATCTCTTGAATGATTTTGGTTTGAAATTAAACTTCTTAATATTTAGATACCTACACCTGCTTCCTTCTTGAGTTCCTTTGATTGGAAGATGTTTTGCAAACCTTTTACACTGAGGTAATGTCTGTCTTTGAAACTTAGATGCATTTCTTGTACGCACTAGAAGGATGGAATTTGTCTTAATATACACTCTGTTAGCCTGTGTGTTTTTATAGGCAATAAGACCGTTAATATTTTGGGAAATTAAAGACCATAGTTTGTTAATACTTGTTTGTTTCATTGTTGTTGGTGGTATTGTGAGTATACTTGCCCACTTTTTTCTTTTTGGTTCTTGTAAACTGATATTAGCTTTGCCTATGTCTTCATTATTGTAGTTAGCTTGCTTGGATAGAATTTCTTTCCAGAATTTTCTGTAGGACTGGATTTATGGGAATATGGTTGGGAAATCTGGCTTTGACATTAAATATCTTGTTTTTGCTGTCTATAGTGATTGAGAGTTTTGCACATTATTTTAGCCTGGGCTGGCATCTGAGGACTGTTATTATTTGTTCATAATCTATCCAGGACCATCTGGCCTTGTGAGATTCCATGGAGAATTCAGTTGCAATTTTGATAGGTCTGCCTCTATATGTTACTAGGTCTTATTGTTTTTCTCTTAATGTTCTCTTGTCATTATGTATGATAGGTGTTTTGATAATTAAGTGCCTTGGAGACTTTTAATATTTAAGTCTATTTGTGTTTAGTATGCTTCTAGTACTTTCATTGGCACGTACTTCTGACTGGAAATGATTACTTCAAGGAATTTGTTGAATATGCTTTCTTCCCCTTTGATCTGTGCTTCTCCACGTTCTTGTATGTCTATTATTGTTAGATTTGGTCTTTTCACTGTGTCCCATATTTCCTATATATGTTGTGCTAAGGATTTGTTGGATTTAAATTTTCTTTCCTCGGTGAATTGATTTCCTCTAGATTATCTTCAATGCCTGAGATTCCCTCTTTGATCTGATGTATTCTGTTGGTTATGCTTGCATTTGTAGTTCTTTACAGTTTACCCAATTTTCTAGTCTCCAATATTCTCTCAGTGTGTGTGTGTGTGTGTCAGTGTGTGTGCGTGTGTTTGTGTTTATTGTCCCTATTTCACTTTTCAGGTCTTGAACTGTTTGAATGGTTTCCTTCATCAGTTTTATTGTTTTTTCTTGGCTTTCTTATTTTCTTTAAGATATTTGTTCATTTCTTGCATTTTTCTTGTTGTTTTCCTGTATTTCTTTCAATTATTTTTTGTTTTTTCTTCCATTATTTCAGTGAATTTTCTCATATCCTCCTTGAGGCCCTCTATTAGTTTTATGAAGTTGTTTTTTAGGTTGTTATCTTCTGCTTCATCTATTTTGTTGTTTCCATGTCTAGTTTGTGTAGAGTCCTTAGGTTCTAGTGTTAATGTACTGGTCTTTGTATTGTTGAATCTACTTTTTATATTGCCATCCACCATTTCTTCTTCCAGTTGGTGCACTTGGAGTCTTTCTTTTTCTCTGTCCTCCTGTCTTGGTGGGTATATCTGGGTAAACAGTTTCATATCTGTAACTCTGGATAATATGAGCTCTCTTGGAGTTCTCTCAACCAGAGGCCACAGAAGAGCTAATGATATGGAGTAGGCAGACTCAGGATGGTCTCCAGCATTCAGGGAGAGTGCAAATGAATGTGGTCTTGCATGGGTAGGCAATTCCATTATGATAGACCCCACCCAGGAAGTTCTAAGGAGATGGATTTAATATTGGGACCTCTGGGGCTAAACACTATCTTGAGCAGTGTCCCCAGGAATGCCAAGGATATAGGGAAGGCATTCTGTGGGTGGCTAATGGAAACTGAGTACCAGGACTAAAACACTCAGGTCAAGTTTATAGGGGGAGTGAAATGCAGAGCTATCCCAGTATTTCACAGGAAAGAATATGGGGGGATTCAACTAGGCCTTCTCCCAGACTCACCAGAGGCAGATTGCAAGCGATGGGGCCCAAAATCAGGTGAATGTAATCTTAAGATGGTCTTGCTTGGATTGGTGGATTCAATATGCTCAGAGTGGAACCTCAGGCAGATTGTAGGCATAGGGGAGTAAACATAGGATGAGAGCAGTGTCAAGATAATCATGGGTGGATAGGAGCATCCAGTATGCTCAGAGCAAACCCATGATGTTCCAAGGAGAAGGACAGTTTATTGGACCAAGGCTCATTGTCATCATTGACCCAGAAGGACCATGGTTGAGGGGAAGGAAGTTTGTGGGTGGTACATGTACCAGAATTCCAGGACTGAACCACTCAGGCCAATGATATGGGGGGATTGGAGGTGCAGAATTAACTCAGGGAAGAATTGGGGGGGTTCACCCAGGCCTGGTTCCACACTCAACTCTGGTGGAGGGAAAGCAATGGATCTCAAAGATAAGGCGAGCACAGGCTCAAGGTGGATCTTCATTGATAGGTGGTTCCTGGATGCTCAGAGCAAATCCAGGATGTTTTGGGGTGTTGGAGGGGTTCTGGGACATTCTCTGAGCAAGGGCTTTCCACCAGCTGTGTGGCCAGCAGAGTCAAGGTTCCCACATATGTTTTCCATTAAATACTTTTATTTTTGTTTGTTTATATTTTGTTAATTTAACACTCATTTAATAATGTCTTCCTGTCTACTCCTTTGTGTATAATTTCTAATCATGTGCTTGGGACACAGATATTAAGAATTGAAATATCATATTGGTGGAGTTGTCCTTTGAGTATGGATTGTTCTTCAGAAACTCATTTGATTGACTTTTGTTAGAAGTCTATTTTGGTAGATACTAAATGGCTAAACCGGGTCACATGCAATGACTAGTAAATAAATATTAGAACTAATTGGGAGAAGAAAAGTATCAGCTTCAGATGGTGAGGGTCAAATTGGAGTGCAGTGTGGGAAGAAAACAAGAAAAGCACAGAATGACAAGTATGTGAAGATGAAATGAGGAAACCCTGTACATTGTATTTTAAAATTAAAATTAAGATCAATTGAGGTAAATCAAAGGGAAATGTCACATACATTGAAAGCCATTTCCCACTTGAGTTCAATTCAAGGGACCTAAAATTTAAGAAGCTAGAACCAGCTCCTGAAAATTATGTATGGATTGCTAAAGGTTGAGGGGTAGCACATGTTCAGAGGCATGTGCTTGAACACAAAGAACACATTCAATTAAACTACTCAAGAAATAGAAAAACTTTTAATTGCAAATTTAAATCTGGGGAAGTAGAACTAGGTCAAGGCTAAGGATGCTTTGCTCTCTTCCCAAAGTCCTGAATTCATTTCTCAGTATTCATGACTAGTGGCTTTTACAACATTTAACTCTCCCTTTTCTGGCTTCTGCAGGCAGGCACATGAATTTTACAAATTCATAGAGACACAATTACATTATGAAAACAAATGTTTGTGGTAAACTTTTATTAAAAACTAAACTCAATAAAAAATATCAAGGAACCATCATGCTAGATTAGGAAGAGTAATAGGGATAAAACCTATTTCAATGTCAAGTCTAGGGGAACTAGGTTAAATTTGTAAGTTTCATGGTACAGAGAATAGGTCTCAAAGTTGTCTTCTGTTGTAAACAAACACACACGCACACACACACACACACATACACACACACACAAACATACACACATCCTGTGTTCATGTGAGTACAAGCAACAGCCTGAAAAATCATTTCATGTTGCTTATTTTGCCCTGGCCCTGGCCCTGGCCCTGGCCCTGGCCTGGCCCTGGCCCTGGCCCTGGCTGTTCTGGACCAATGCAAATCTAAACAATGCCGAGAAACCATGGGATCAAGCTCCTCTAAAGGGCAGAGAATTAAGAGGGATTATTTTATTTTCAAAAAAGAGAAAAGGTTTATGGTAGAGGCGATTAATTGTATTGTATCCATTCTAGGAATTAGAAGATTGAAGCATAGAAAAACAGTTTAAAATACTCATCATTGTACTTGAATGCATTATGATGCTTTCGTTTTCATGCTTATGGCACTACAGGCATGTTGTAGCTTGAGAGACGGGTACATATGTACAACCCGAAAGAAAGAGCCCTGCTTTGTTTTTCAGAGAAACTCAGTGAGGCTGTACGGTTAGTATTTCTTTAGGTATGCTCCTTTTAGCATGTGGGAGGGGCACTAGAATATGACAGAATATTGGTTCATAAATGTTGCCTGGCAACCCTGCTTGCATTCTCTATTCTGTTATCATGGGCCAAGTACCAGAGAGCAGCTTCGAGAAAGTGTTATCATGGGACATTACAGTCTCCCAAGATAACTATCTCCTAAATCTTTCAATGACAGCATTTGATTCCCCAAAGCATGTAATAGCCAGATCACTGGAAGTTTGCCTACAGCTTTTACTGGTCACCAAATTCTAGATTACCTAATTATCAGAGAACATTCAATTTCTTCTGTTTATGAATTCTCTCTCTCCTAAGAATTAATACTATGGAAACAAAGATAATAAGACTCACAATTATTCATCAAAAGGTGAGTTTGTCATTGTTAACTTCCTTCAGGATGGTGATAATCCATTTGTTAGAGTAGACTTAGGGATTATTGGATTGCAGTCCATCTCTTTTGAGGCAGCCGTCCAACATGAAATATGTAGGATCTTCTAAAAACCCTGCATACACAATGACATTTCAGCATTTAAACATTTCACAACTCTGCTCTCCGATTAAATAAGGGATGAACCTGGGAGTTTCCCACAATCATGTGTGAGTCAGTGAGAGTCAATTGTGTCGAGTATGGCAGACCATTTCATCATCTGATTATGTTGTTATTTGATTATTAAAATAGGACATTAGATAATCCATGATTAGTGGATTCCACGATGTGCGAAGCAATTATTATGGACCATCTAAATATCAATTTTGTAGTTAAAATATTTAAATTAATCACGACAGCATCATTCAAGAGCCTGGGTTGGAGCCACCTTAGGGAAGTGGATGATGTTACATGAACTCATTGTTTGATTATTTAACTATATAAAACAATGAATATATCATCCATGACACCTGGAATCTGGTGCCATAGAACATTTAATTACATAATTAAAGTATTTAAATTGACAGTCTGTGTCAATACCCAAGATAATGTAAATATTTATAAAGTTATGTAAACCAAAAATCCTCCATTCCATGAAGAGACCTGTACAGCTTCATCTTGTGGTGATAATGTGCAATATCATCACATTTTACGATACATTTATTCAATTGAGGATGATGACATCGTTCATGACTGGAGTCTGGCTATGCTTCCCTGCCAGTCAAATGCTACATCCTCTATTCATTGTGACAGTTAGCTATTACTGACTTATTTAATTCTTTAAATTATGTAAGCGACAGACAATGCCATCACCGATTACGATTAGTGTGCAAATATCTGTCAGGGACAAGATTGGGAAAGATGTAGACATGGGCAGAGCATTTTCTGAATGATCTATGCATCTCCCATAGTAAAAATGATGCTGGATGATTGAGTCCAGAAGATTGCTCGGGGCCACTAATTAATTATGAATTTAATTTTTTAAGAACATCATTATTCCAGGAAGAGATCAGTCTGTCTACTCCATGTGGGATTTATGTATGCACCACCATGTCATATTAAAATCATTTTTCATTATATATTAATTAGTTAAATCAATTAAGATGTTGTTCTTCTTGACTGGAGTCGGGCCATTGCTTCATGTGAGTTAATATCACATTTTATGATTTAATTATCTAAGTAGTACTTCCTTGATGATCACTGGAGTTTGGTTTTGTCTTCTGAAAGTTAAGTATGGAGGGCTATCCAATTATTAACTTATTCGATTGCGGAAGTAATGATGGTGTCATCTGTCATTTGGCTGCTGTGGGATAGACACAACAGAAAATCGTTACCAGAAGCAGTTCAAAGAGAATGGGGGACACTGTCTTTTACAGTCATTACTGATTATGTAATAGTAGATTTTTAACAATCGAATGATTATACGTTTTTAAAAAAAACTGTACTCTTTCGCATCATCAGTTTCTGAGAGGTTGCACCAGAACTGACCCATGAAGGACACAGTGACCACCGATTTTAAAAATGGAATAACTGAATAATCTCCTGATCAGGGAATCTCATCTCATGAACTCTGTCAGGCTGATAACATGACACACCACCAACAATAAATCACTCTAAATAACCGTATTAGAAAGCAGGATACAGGACTTAATAGAGAACAGTCAATTGAGGAATTCAAAATGACTGAAAGAAACATGAGACACTGCTCAAAATCCTTAATCATCAGCCTAACGCAAATCTAAACAACTCTGAGAAACCATGGGATCAAGCTTCTCTAAAGGTAAGAGGATGGAGAGGAGTTTATTTTATTTTCAATAAAGGAAAAAGGATTATGGTACAGGTGATTAATGGTATTCTTTCCGTTCTAGAAATTAGAAAATTGATGCATAGAAAACAGGTTTAAAATACTCATCATTGTACTTGAATGGCACAATGATGCTTTCATTTTCATGCTTATGTCACTATAGGCAAGTTGTAGAAGGGAAAAGGATTATTGTAGAGGGGATTAATTGTATTGTTTCCGTTCTAGAAATTAGAAAATTGAAGCATTGAAAACAGGTTTAAATACTCATCATTGTACTTGAATGGCAAAATTATGCTTTGGTTTTCATGCTTATGTCATTATAGGCAAGTTGTATCTTGAGAGACTGGTAAATATGTAGAACTGAAAAGAAAGCGCCCTGCTTTGTTTTTGTGAGAAACTCAGTGAGGATGTAAGTTTTGTTCATCAGTGGGTATACACCTTTTAGCATGGGGGAGGGGCACTAGAATGTTGGTTCATAAAAGTTGCCTGGCAATCCTGCTTGCATTCTGTATCCTGATATCATGGACCAAGGACCAGAGTGCAGCTTCGAGAAAGTGTTGTCATGGAACATTACAGTCTCCCAAGGTAACTATCTCCTAAAACTTTTAACTACAGCATTTGATTTGCCTAAACAAGTCATAGCCACACCTCTGGAAGTGTGCCTACAGCTTTTACTGGTTACCAAATTCAAGATTACCTAATCATCAGAGAACATAGTCTGTGGAGAAACAGTTCAAAGTCTTCTGTTTATGAATACTCTCTCTCCTAAGAAGTCAAACTATGGAACAAAAGATAATAAGACTCACAATTATTCATCAAAAGGTGAGTTTGCCATTGGTGACTTCCTGCAGGAAGGTGATAATCCATTTGTTACAGTATACTTAGTGATTATTGGATTTCAGTCCATCTCTTTTCAGGCAGCCGCCAAATATTAAATATGTGATATCTTCTAAAAACGATGTATACACAATGACAGTTCAGCATTTAAACATGTTACTACTCTGCTCTGCGATTAAATAAGGGATGAACCTGGGAGTTTGCCACAATCATGTGGGAGTCAACAGAGAGTCAGTTGTGTGGTGTATTTAATTTGACAATTCATGTTAATACCCAAGGTAATATAAATATATTTATAGTTATGTAAACTACAAATCCTTCATTACATGAAGAGACCTGTAAAGCTCCCTCTTGTGGCGTTAATGTGCAATATCACATTTTATGATTAATTCTTTCTATTGATGATGATGACATCATTCATGACTGGAGTCTGGCCATGCTTCTCTGTCAGTTAAATGCTACATCACCTCTGTTCTGTGACAGTTAGATATTACTGACTTATTTATTTCTTTAAATTCTTTAAAAGACAATGCATTCACTGATTTCAACTAGGGTGCAAATATCTGTCAGGGACAAGTTTAGGAAAGTTGTAGACATGGACAGAGCATTTTCTGTATGATCTATGCATCTCACAGAGTACGAGGGATGCTGAATGATTGAGTCTAGAATATTGCACGATGCCTTCTGAGAAGTACAAGGACTTCACCAAGGCCGGCATGGTGGTCTGGGTGTTGACTACCTGCTCTTCCTCCACATCTTCACATTGGTTGTGATCTACGATGAGAAGAAGTAGTGGCACAAGGAGGTCGGCACCATCACGGAGACCAGGCAGAACGATGATGACCCAGAACACGGAAGAACATCTCCCTCTCAGCTATGCTGCTGATGCCCCTACTGCAGCCATCTTTTCAGCTGATATCAACATTTTGGCTACTACTGCTAAGCCAGGAATGGGCCCATCATCTCAGGTCCTGTGGCATCACCACAGAGATTCAGGCGCTGGTGGTGATGTCAGGCCAACAGAATTCATCATGCAAGACAGTATGATTATCTGACGATTAACTTATAGCATTTTCAAAATCTGTGATGACAACATACTTTTTCAAATCTGGCAAGTCTGCTCAGGAATTGATGATACAAAAAAGGTCAAAGAATTACATGTTTAAAGATGTAATTATTAAATTGTTTATTTATATAAACTGTTAACCCTGAAGTTTGGTGCCACCTTGTATGACTCAAGTGTGACAGACGATCTAAGTATCTAATTATTTCAGTATTCGAATGTGTCTTTTTCAACTCCAGGAAGAGTGGAGTCTGGATCCACCTTGTTGGTGTTAATTGTCGCTTGTGATTTCATTATTTATTTATTTATTTATTTATTCATTTATTTAAATTATTAATGATATCATTTTGTTGTCTCTCTAGGGGTGAATTGTGAGAAATTATCCCTTTATTCATTTGTTTTTTTTTTTTTGTTCAAATCTATTAAGTTCTCAATGACTCTTCACTGTTGAGCAATCTTGTAGGCTTCACGTATAAAACACCATCCACTTGTTTAATGTTTATTCATTTAATAATGAAAAGCTGTCCTTATGTATTCAGTATTCCTTGGAGTTTTGAATCACTTTAGGGAAGTAAATTGTACCAGACTATCACATCTTCTAACTCTACACTTACTTATTTAACTGTTAAACTAGGAAATTAATTAATAATAAATGAATTAATTAATTAATTAATAATTCATCATTTAATTAACATATTTAAAATACAGCTAATATTATGGACCATAAGTCCCCTTTGGAGTGAGATGTTGGGAGTTGATGATGTAACATCAACTCACTGCTTCATCATTTAGCTATGTAAATAGATCATTACATCAGCGATAGGTTTAGGACCTTGATGCCATCTCGTCAGTGTAAATAAAAAACGTCAACTAATTAATTACCAATCAAAATTTTTAAATATGTCATTTTCCAGGAAGATATTAGTCTGACTACTCCAAGTAGGATATAAGTATTGTCCACCATGTCATTATTCAATCATTTTTCATTATATATTATTTATTTAAATCGTTAAAATGTTGTTGTTCTTAAATCTCAACAACAGTTCATTCTACAGTCAAATTTACTCTTCAAAAGGAAATATATGTGCACATATTATATATCTTTATGGAAGTTAAAAAAAGAAAAGATGGAGTCTCAGACAAGGAACACATTTCATCCAGTCCATAGTGCTCTTTGTACTATGCTCTGTCTTTATCACCTTCCCTGTTTCTCTGAACTCTCACACGCTTATTGTGATGGGGTCAATCCACAGTGTCCCCCATCTCTTTTCCTATCTGAGGTTGGGTCTTCAGGCTTGGCCTGGAACAGACAAGCAGGCCCTGATTGTGCATGTCAAAGCTTCTCTCTCTCTCTCCTCTGATTCCTTGGAATGAGAGACAAGCTCTGTGTCTCTCTTTTGCCTGTATTTAGGGATGGTGCACCACTGGTTGGGTCTCTCTGATGACATCTGAAGAGCAGACACCATCCTCTGTTCCAGCCCACACGTTCCAGAAGTTAGGATGTGCATCCCGAAAATCAAGCACTTCTAATTTGCAATTCCTGTTGGTCAAACAAGAAGGGGATTCAAATGGCAGGACTGCCAATGTATAATCGGCTTTCACCTCACACATCCACTTCCCTTGAATGTATACTGGAAACCAAGACTCAAAAGTTTCCTTTCTAGGGCCTGCCTACAGAGGCCGAGGTAGACTCATTGTGTGTTGACTACATCTATTAGCAGTGTGCTTCATGCACCACGGTCTCTTTTCATTTATTCTCTTCTCTAAGACAACTCTGATTCAACACGACCCACATTCTGAACTCTGTAGTCACTTCTCTCCATCCACACTCTTCCCCTCCATGTCACACTTTCTGACTCACCTAGGTCTATCCTTCTGCTGAATCAGCAAATAAAGGCCAGCCAGCACAGCCTTCAAGATCTCCAGGTGAGGAAACTTCATCAGGGCTCCCAAGGGAAGGCATCTGAAAGGCCAGGCTGCCACCATAGCACTTAGGATCTTGGTTTGTTTCCCCTTAAAGGCATCTTTGAATAGTGGTGGGAAGAGCTCCATGGGTAGTTTATTCAGAGCAGAGATAGCCAAGGCTTCATTTTTGAGCAGACTACTTCTTGCCAGCATCTGGAGTGTCAATGGCGAATTCATCTTGACCTTCACACAGACAGGTGCTATGGGAATATTCAGAGGAATTAATCCTTTCATACAAGTCACTTTCAGCAGGACTCTCTGCCCCTTCATGGCGTAAACCCTGCTGGGCTTTGGTCACTAGTCTAGAAATGTTGGAAAATCCATATTTCCTATTACACACTGTCTGACTTCTCATAGGCGTAGGTCCCTCAAAGGCCTCATGCTCATGGACATGAGCCACCATGGCAACAAATCTCCCCGTTATTCTGCTAATCAAAAACACTGCTCCCCAAAATACTACAGCCCTGGGCAATGAGAGAGTGGAAAATTAAACAAGAGCTAGGCTCTGTTGTGGGAAATCATCTTCAAATGTCTTTCTTGATCCTCAAGATCAAAGTTAAAAATCCCACAGCCAAGTTTACTTTGCATTCAATCAGTGGGGGTTGTTGGGAGAATTTGTGAAATGGAGACAGTTACTGTCATTTCAAGTCCAAAGGGATCAAAGGCCATCAACATCAATGCAGGCAAACTGAACATCTTAGAAGAGAAAGTAGGAGATACCCTTGAACAAATTGGTATAGGAGACAGGTTCCTGAACATAATTCCAGGAGCACAGACACTGAGAACAACAATTAAAGAATGGGACCTTTTCAAACTTAGAAACTTTTGTAAGGCAAAGGACACAGTGGAAAAGCCCAAATGGCAGCCTACAGACTGGGAAAAGATTTTCACCCATACTATACCCAACAAAGTGCTGATCTCCAAAATATACAAAGAACTCAATATACTAATCAACAAAATACCAAACAACCCTATTAAAAAATGTGGTACAGAACGGAAGAAAGAATTCTCAACAGATGAAATCAAAAAAGCTGAAAAATACTTAAGAAAGTGTTCAACATCTGTAGCTATCAGGGAAATGCAAATCAAAACAACTTTGTGATACCATCTTACCCCTGCCACAATGGCTAATATTAGAAACACCAAAGACAATTTATACTAGAGAAGACATGAAGAAATGGGAACACTCCTCCACTGCTGGTGGGAGTGCAAACTCGTACACCCATTTTTGAGATCAGTATGGGAATTAGTTTACCATCCCCTTCTTAGACATATTCCCAAATGATTCCTATCAATGCAACAAAGACATCTGCTCAGCTATCTTGTTAGCAGCATCTTTTGTAATAGCAAGAACCTGGAAGCAACCTAGATGCCTCTCAATTGAAGAATGGATAAAGAAGATGTGGCACATCTCTGCAGAAAAAAAATAATGGAACCTTGAAATTCGCAGGCAAATAGATGTCTCTTGATGCAACCATTCTGAATGAGGTAACCCAGTCACAAAAACATGAACATAGAATATACTCACTCATATATGGATTCTAGATCTAGAGCAGTGGATCACCAGCCTATAATTCACACCACCAGTGGAACTAAGATACAAGGTGTATTCTAAGAGATTCATATAAAGTCCCTCTCTGAAGGTTGAAAGGAGAAGTCCCCCAGAGCACGTGGGAGGTTTGGGGGGTCACAGAATGTAGAGAGAATTAGGAGAAAGAGAATGGGAGGAGGAAAGCAGGTGATCCTATGAAGATTGAGTCAGGGTAGGAATAGAAGACAGTAGAGAGAGAGAATGAGATTGAGAGAGAGAGAGGGAGAGAGAGAAACAGCATAAACGAGGGAGCCATTAGCGGTTTAAAGAGAAAACTTAATCTAAAGAATGGTCTAGAGACCTACAAACCTGTTTCCAAATAACAATTTGAGCAACCATGGAAAAGCTACCACAAATTACCTTCATGGGTACTGAGATCAACAACTACCTTATTTACCATCAGGAAACCCTCCTCTAGTACTGTTGGAAACAGAAGCAAACACCCATACCTAAACACTGAGTCGAACTAGAATCTAGTTCGGGAGAGGGAGAGGAAAAGACCAGGTTGTAGAAACATAGAGACAGCTGACATGAACAAGGAGTAGATAACGGGCCTCTAGACTGATATCTTGGCATCCAGAATGGGACTGACTCAGGTGTCTCTGAATATTAGTCTCAGCCAGAAGGACTGAGCAGTCTTGGGGAACTCAGAGAGTGGATCCAGGATGTATTGTGGTACAAAAAAGGAACTTGCAGACACATGGAGAGACTCCCTTATCCTAGAAATAGGAGAGAAGTCCTAGCCCCTACTTCAATTGACTTGACAGATATACATGACCCCACTAGGATGGCATTGCCATTCATGTGGAATTGGGGTGGGGGGATGGACGGGAGGATGGTCAGCGTTCATGAGAGGGGGCAGCTTGTGGAATGGAGGGAGGGAGAGGGAACTGGGAAAGGCATGTGAAATAAAAAATAAATTAGAATATTAAGAAAAAACAAAGCAAAAACAAACAGAAAAATCACCCAGGCCAAGAACGTACAGGCTGCTGGTAATGCAGAACACCAGGGTAAACACCACCAGGCTCTTCCTGGTACAGAAGTCCTAAGCCATGCTCATCCAGGAGCCATGCTGATTTGTTGATGGGCTAGGTGCATTGGGCCAGCTTTTGGGCAGTCAGAGAGGAGAGGAATTCTGAAACCTTAGCAGCAAATGACCAAAGTTGCCCCTGGCCCATCCCTCCTCTCCTTAGGTTTCAGTGACTGTGATTGTAGGGACAGGGGTGGGGGTGAGGGTGGGGAGGTGGAGGATAAGGGGGTGTTATGGAGAAAAACTTTGGTAAAGATTTTTATGTCAACTAAAAAAAACAACTAATAAAATATATGGTAAATAGCTGAGATGGGTATGTGCAGACTTGTTACAATCAGTCTGAAGCAAAGAAGTCAAAATAAGATAACAGTGGTCTAGTAGACAGGTCAAAAGGCCTGTAATGCAACTCATCAAAGCTGCACAGAGAACATCAAAAGGAACTTCAGGTGTTATGAGTATGATTCCACTTCTCTGGACAATAAAACTTAGAACAGGAAAAAAGGCTTGGCCAGATCCATAAGAGTCAAAAAGAGATAAAAATAAAATGATAATGATGAAAGATAACATAAAAGGAGATCTTGTGTACCCCACATAATCCGAATAAGGACCCAACAGTTAAGAGAGCAGAAGTTGCAGAAAGGCTCAATGGAAAGCACCAATGTAAGAACGTACAGTCAGGAATTAAATAAATAAGATGTTCACTTCAGGCATGAAACTCTGAGTAAAAGTCACTGATCAGAAAAAAGAAGAAAGAAAAAGAGAAAAGGAGAGATTTTTCTATGCTAGGGATGTCTGAGAAAATCAGAGAAAGAGACTACAGGTAATGTAAAAAGATATAGAGGTTCAAAGAAAAGTTGTAAAAAAGTAAGAACAAGATGAAAACTGTTTGCTGTGGGCTCTCATTCTGCAAATATAAATTTAAGATTAGTAATATGAGTTAAAATTTTAGACCGTACTAGGTTAATTGTTTAAAATTTCCGTTTATTTCTCTCAGGAAAAATATATGTACTTGCTAAAAAGGTCTATCTGTGTTTACTGTTAGAAACCTGTTTTATTACAAGAATATAGCTAAAACAAAAATGGTTTAAATGTTTTTGCTATATAATGCTAACAGCCCTCAGCTCAAAATTTACCTCTGAGTGCTGGTCATTAAATTCAGATTATCAGAAAATCAGATGTCTTTTTAATGTAGATGACATTAGTACTGTTTTATGTCTAAAGCTGTTAAAAATTGAAACTAGTTAAAAAGTTACAATTATTAACACTGGAGATTAACATAAATTAACATGCACCAAGGTAACAATAGATTTAAAGGCATAAAGTGTGCTTAAATTAGACATCACAAAAAGAAATTACAGGAAGTTGAATTGTTGTATAAAACAGTTTTTAAATGTTTAAATTCAGAAGGTTACATCATATTTGTGCGTTTTTTACATTGTTAATGTATTACTTAAATCAAAGGGCTGAAATTTAAGATCACAGCCATACACTGTATGTACTAACCAAAAGTGGAGATGCTCATTTTTTTTATGACACCGAAGGCAATCCGTCCTTGTTTTTGCTAAATTTTGTAAGCGTAAGTTACTTAGATAAACTGAGTCACATAGCTGTTTTATGTTTCCTTAAAGGAGTTTGAAATTAAAATCAGTATTTTTAAAGCTAAATGTGACAATGCAAAGTTCTAGTTTTATAAAAGCTGGTAACCTATTATAAAAGGTTAAGAAACACAAGTTACCAGGAATCCTTATAGATTAACTGTTGGTTATAGTCAAACTAAGTATTAATGATTAATAACAGGAATAAACCTCACTATGTCTACTATACATGTTGTAAAAGTGTAAGCTTAAAGCAAGTAACTTATATCCAATCATCTATTAAGATCTACCTAGAAAGACTTCTCATACTACAGAGATCTTTAGAATAAGGCATTTAAATGTTAACTAAAAAACTGTAATAACATCAAACAAAGATTACAGAACCTAACAATGACCCAAGGTCTCTAAAGAACATTGTGGGGCAGCATGAATTGTTATGACATGGACTGGGGAGCAAGATGCTCAAACACAATGCCTAATGCTTGATAGGACCCAGCTCAGACTGTGTTGTAGGGTACTGGAAAATTGTCTGTGCCACCTTTGCCTAGACGAAATAAAGTCACACTTTTCCAAGTCCTAGTTACACAGAGAAAAACAACAAACAAGTAACAAAAAATAAGCAAACAAAAAAATCTCTCAGATTATGTACTTGGTGAAAAACTCCCCTCAATGCCATAGACAATTGGTTATGGTAGGAATATAAGGAATGGTCCCTGCCGTTTTATTTAATACATTCAAAAGTAAAATAAAATTTATCCTTCTCAGATCTCTGATACGACTGATGGCTTGGCTAAACAAAACTTTGTGAGATTGACAATATTAGGTGGCCTTAATATGGCTCCTAAATAAGGATCTAAAAATACAAAGACATAAAACTGCTTTTAGAACAATTATTTGTTAATTATGCATACAGTGTTCTACCTGCATATATCTGCAGGTCCAAAGAGGGTATCAGATCTCATTATAGATGTTTGTGAGCCACAATGTAATTGTTGGGAATTGAACTCAGGACTTCTAGAAGAGCAGCCAGTACTCTTAACCTCTGAGCCATATCTCTAGCTCAAGACATATAAGTCTTAATGATATAACAATAATTTACAATGTAAAAATTCAGAGCTTAACTTTTAATTAAGTTCTGAAAAGCTATCCAGGAGTGACTCCCAGCTGTTTTGTCACAAGCTCAAGGTTTTATATTTATTTTGGTTGTCATCTATGTGTAAATGTGAAGGACATTTCATCAGGACTAAGGTACTTCTGACCAATCTATACATGGATCTCTCATGACAGAAGAAAAATGTACAAGCTTCTAACCCAAATCTGTCATTTTTGCTAGGACTCAAAGGCATAAGTACATTCCTGCTGTTTTACAGATACCCAATTAACGTGGTTAAATAAGGATCAGGATAAACAAATAGGCCAAATAGATGTTTATTCAGGGAGAAATAACTTACAACCAAGACAGATGAACACCAGGAAACTCAACCCGATCCTCTCCTGTCTGAGTCACGCCAGCAAGAGAGCTTTTCCTGGCTCTCCCTATGACCTCCTTCCACAGGTCACTCCGCCCATGGCTCCATGCCCCAATTGGCGTGGTCAGTGCCATAGAAGGACTATCTCACTACACCCAGTATCTACTTTTTCTACAATACAGATTTATGTACAGATTGGTGATGATAATATATCTAAAACATTTATGTCGGTTTATACAACACAGTTTATATAGGTTTCAGAGGATCAAATGTTGTAAAGCTAGGATCCACTTCTTACTGGTAAAAGGACTGCCTACAAGCACAACTTGAACCAGTACAGCCAATGTGAATCTTCAACAGGGTGTATAAACTAATGCCCCTGATAATTTTCCGTTTTCTCTATCCCCCATCCTTTTTTTTTTTTTTTTTTTTTTTTTTTTTTTTTTAGGTTTTCTAGCATTTTACCCTTCTTGGGCCCAAAAAAACACACTACAAAAGTAAGCAGGAAGTAGTACATGAAAGAATACTCTTCACTTTTTTCCTTGTTGAGATGCTATATCAAAAGAAAACTCCTATACATAGCGGGCTAGGTGACTAACCTGTACACCAAAAAAAAAAAAAAAAAAAAAAAAAAAACACCAGAATTCTTTTACCTATTGGAGGTCCAAAAATTGGGCCTCTAATGTCAATAGGAAAGAGGAAATGTGATGGAAAAAAATAATAACTAAAAGGTATAAAACTAGGACTTATGGCAATAAGGAAAAAATAAAGAGAACAAGAATTTCTGCCAGTAGATAAATCCCTGACTATAGTGTACAGAGCCCATATCCTGTTCTCAGGAGAAGTAAAAACAAAGAAAAACATCCAACCTTTCGGGTGTGCTTATCAATGTTACATAAACAAGTGACAGATACTATTAACTTAGATCCGTGATGACCTTGTAAATAAACTTTGTACTCTATGAATTGCCTGTATCTTGGAAACCTTGTGAAATGAGACTAGTGGTCTCAATCTTCCCTTTCTGTTTACACTGCTAAAAACCCTTCAAAATTTTAAGCCACTACATTACTTTTCTGAGAGAGTGAGGTCCCAGGTGGCTTGATTTTTAAGAATAAAAACCTTTTGCTTTTGCAGTCAGGAGTCACTTCCTTGGAGGTTGAGGAAACCCATAGTCATAATAGTAACAAGCTGCCTAAGGAAGCTTTATAGGCTATAGAACTCCAGGTGACAGCTATTTGAAAATCAAAACACTGATGTGTCAGGGATATGCCTATATTACTTCCTTCTTACGTTTTCAGTGTTTTTGAGATGCAAATATGCTAAAATGCTAGACAATACCATCAGAAAGAATGGGAATTCAGAAAATTAGTTTGTAGAACCTGTTGAAGATTCACATCAGCTGGACTGGTTCACCATAAGTCCAGGAAGAACAATATTCAGGAGTAGTCTGTAGTTAGCAACTGATGCTCATCTGCCAGAAGCACAAATAGGCTGCCAAATGTTCAAAGAGGGAACAGAAGTTAAAACATATATATTTAATTGGAACGCTTAGTTCCTTACCTTTAGTGATCAAGAAGGACAGGAAGACCAGGGAGAAAATTCCATCCTCAGGATTGCTGTACTTATCTGCTGATGGGAGATGTCATTCTTTGTATGTTTCTCATACTGGTTAATGAATAAAACACTGTTGGCCAATAGAAAAGGAAGATAGGAGGGACTAGGAGACAAGGAGGAAAGAGGAAGCAGTAAAGAGGAGTCAAGATGGAGAGACCTGGGAGACCAGAAGGCTGCCCCACTCCCTGGTAAGGAGACCATGTGGAAACACATAGAAATGGGTTAATAATTAAGACACAGCTAGCCGATAAGGAACAAGTAACTGACTAACAGAATTTTATCTAATTCAGAGTCTTGGTGTGATAATTGGGGCTGACATGCAGGTGGGACAAGACCAGCGGTGGGAGGAAAAACCTTACTCCTTACAATGTGCAGTACTTTTGACCTGTAAGAAGTTGATCCAAGCTTTATGACATTTGATCCTCTGAAGCCAATATAAACTGTGTTATATAAAAGGACATAAAAGTTTTAGATATATTACCATTACCAATCTATGCTGAAACCCATATTGTAGAAAAAGTAGATGTTGAGTATTTGTAATACAGCAGGAATGTACTTATGCCTTTGAGACATATATTCAGGCAGAACACTGTATGCATAATTAATAAATAAATGTTCAAAAACAACTTTTATATCTTTCTATTTTTAGATCCTTATTTAGGAGCCATATTAAGGCTGCCTAACACTGCCAAGCTCACAAAGTTATGGTTAGCCCAGCTATCAATACGGTCAGACCTGAGAAGGATATATTTAATTAAATGACAGGAACCAGTCAATATACTCCTAGCCATAACAAATTATCTATAGCACTGAGGGCAGAAGTTCTTCACCAAGGACATAATGTGAGAGGGTTTTTTTCTTTGTTTGTCTTTTCTCTGTGGAAGAGGGACATGGAAATCTCTGATCTTATATTGTCTAGGCAAAGGTGCAAAAATTTTTTCAGTACCCTACAGCCTCTACAAAGTCTAAGCTGGGTCCTACCTGGCAGTAGACATTGTATTTGCACATCTTGCACCCTGGTCAGTGTCATAACAATCTATGCTGCCCTAATCTTCTTCAGAGGCCTAGGGTCATTGAAAGGATCTGTGATTCTTTGTCTGATATTATTACAGCTTTTTAGTTAACATTTGGATGCCTTATTCTATACAGATCCCTGTAGTATTGGAAGTCTGTCTAGATATATCTAAATAGACAACTTTGTATCAGTTACTTGTTTAAGCTTAAACTTTTAGAACATGTATGGGAGACAGAGTGAGGTTTATCCCAGTTATTAATCATTAATACTTAGTTTGATTATAGCCAACAGTTAATTTATAAGGATGGATAGTAACTTGTGTTTCTTAACGTTTTATAATAAGTTATAAACAGCTTTTATAAAACAAGAACGCTGTATTGTCAGGTTTAGCTTTAAAAATACTGATTTTAATTTCATACTCCTTTTAGGGAAACATGAAACATCTTTGTGACTCAATTTATCTAAATAGCTTATGCTTACCAAATGTAGCAAAAAACAAGGACACATTGCATTTTGTATCATAAAAAATGAGCACCTCAACTTTTTGATAGTACATATTGCTTATGGCTGTGATGTTAAATTTTAGCCCTTTGATTTAAGTACAAACATTAACAATATAATAAAAGCACAAATATCTTGTAACCTTATAAATTTAAACATTTAAATCTGTTTTTAAAAATGATTACATATCCTGTAATGTATTTTTGTGGTATCAAAAATAAACTGCCCTTTATATATTTAAACCCCTTTTGAACTGGGTGATTGTTGAATTTATGTTAATTTCTAGTGTTAATAATTGTAAACTTTTAACTAGTTTCAGTTTTTAACAGCTTTGACCAAAAAAACAGTATATCATCTACATTAAAAGACATCTGATTTTCTGATCATCTGAATGGCCAGAGTTCAGAAATATATTTTGAGCATAGGGGTGTTAGCATTAGACCACAAAAACATTTAAACCATTTTTGTTTTAGATATATTCTTGTAATAAAAATGAGGTTTATAACAGGAATCACAGATAGAAGATTTTTCAGTTCATTAACATTTAGTAAGATTTAAAGAAAATATTCTATGATCTATCATATCTTTGTGAGCCTAAAGTCCTATATGTAACTTTAATCCCAACTAAGAAATACTATAACCTTAACTATCAGTCTTCAACTCCATCAAAGAACACACAAGGATAATATATAAACTCTAGAATTGAAAGGGACAACTGACCTGGACAGACCCGACAATCTTCTGTAATGTTCCATCTTCAAACTATAGGCCATGGTGTGTAGAGCAAGTGTAAGGAGTACGTTTTTTCCGCCCACCACCTGGTCTTGTCCCGCCACCCCGCCAGCCCCATTTAACACATTGAGACTCTGTATTAGATATAATTCTGTAGGCCAGGTACTTGTTTCTTATCGGCTAGCCCTGTCTTAAGTATTAACCCATTTCTGTTGATCTGTGTATTTCTCTTACAGGGGAGCCGGCCGGCATACTGCTTTCTCCACACTCTCCATCTTGACTCTCCTCACTGCTTTCTCTTTCCTCTTTGTCTCCTAGTCCCACCTATCTTGCTTTCCTATTGGCCAACAGTGTTTATTCATTAACCAGTATGAGAAACATATACAGAATGACATCTCCCATCATATCCTCTTTTCTGTCTAAAATAACATGAAGGGTTTTAACCTAAACATAGCAAAATATATAACACAACAGTTATCAAGTAAGAATCACAGTTACCAATAGTTAGTCCATTAACATTTAGCAAGACTAAAAGAAACTATTCTATCATCTATCCTATATTTGTGAATCCTATATGTAACTTATCTTTAAACCTAACTAAGGAAAACTATAACCATAACTATTTGTCTTCAATTCCATCAAAGACCACAAAAGGTTAATATATAAACTCTAGAAATGACAGAGTCAACTCACTGCCTGGTCACCTGAAATTCTTTTGTAATCTTTCATCTTTAGCCCATAGGCCATAGTGTGTCTAGCAGACTCTTTAGCAAAGCAGGAAACTTTAAACTGTCTTCTTGTATTGGCAGTTTGTCAGTCACTTTTCTCTGTGTCCTGCAGACTGTCTGATAAACTCTTCCATGAAGCAGGAACTCTGTAGTAATGTCCATCTTGAATCAGCAGTCACTTTTCTGTGGGTCCTGCATGTCCAGTTTATACAGTATAAAGTCAAAAAGTCCAACAAAAGCAGTATCTTGTCCAAATGGCTAGTTGCTATATTGAAAGCAAACTCCATAACAAGTTTCTTCTATGTCCATCTTCCATCTTTCTTTTTGACTCAGGTGGTGCTGCCAGGAGCATTTATGTCTCACTGTCACAAAAACCCTAACCCTTTTAAATGCCATATTCTGTAGGTCTTTGAAAGGTTTGAAGAATACCTATTTACCTTAAATACATGTCTGTATATCTAGAAATACTAACTAACTTAACTATAAGTTTTGACTATTATAGGTAACTATCTATAATCTGCACAAAATTATAGACTATATTTATTACTGAGCTATATAAACACAATACCTAAACAAGGGAAATATAGATATTACAAAATTGACCTTAAATTGTATCAATAAATGAAAATCCATTCCAAAATGTAGTATTCATATCTATACCATAATCCCCTTTTTACCTTTAAAAAGAGATTGGTTGTTGTCCTTAACCATTTATAACCAACCCCATATAAATTAAACAAACTTTTGTAAATAATAAGCAAAATTTTGTTAAATGCATGAGTGAAAGTACTTGTGAAGATTGCTGGGATCCCATAGCTAATAGGTGTTGCCACTTACTGGACCCTCTGGGCTGCAAGAAACACATCAGCTGGACAGGCATCATGTGTGTGCCAGCAGAAAATGCAAAGCTGGGGATTAGCAAAAGATGAGAACCAGTGAGTACTTTCTCAGGGCTGCTGTGGAGGTTATGTTGTCAGGCAGAGGCAAATGTCCCACAAGCTGTGGTGTGTCTACCTGGTCAGGTAAGTGACCCTGCCCATTCTAGGATGGTGGGGCAAGGGAACCATATCTGTGGCCTTGGTGATATCCAGGTCTAGAAAAAATACAGATCCTGCTTATGACAAAAGATATTGATGCACAATAAGGAGAAGGAGAAAAATATAGGATGAATAGATGTTTATTCAGGGGGAAATAACTTACAACACAGACAGATGAACACCAGCAGTTTACTGGTTCCAGGATAGGGTCCCCGTCCTACAGGCAAGAGAGCTCTCCCAGTATCCTCCTCAGAATTAGTTCCCCCATTTCAAGTCCAGATCTGTCTCCACCACCAGTGGGCGTGGCCTATGCCACAGCCAAGGACAAGGTGAATATCTCACTACAAATACTGAATTCTCCATTTAATTCATACCTCAAATTTAGTCAAACAATAGTGGGGCAATGGCAGAGGTGTTCTATTAATATGTATAAAGAGCAAATAGGAATTGCTTCCCCTAATACTAAAGAAACTCCATAACTGCTTGTATTATCTGCCTTAAGGAACCCCATACTTGCATATATGCCCTGTCTGAAGGGTGTATATAAGCCTGTATGTGCCCAAATATATTGTTTTTAGATAGGAGACATTCAGCATCAAGGCCCAGACACTGTATATTAGGAAAGATAACATTTTAGGGACAATAGGAGGTATTTGAGCTCTCTATACTCATGACGAGTTGGAATGGATTCCCATATAGATTTCAGACAAGACAGGCAGGCAGAATGTGTTACAGAACTGTCAAAGCCACTCAGAGAAGCCTTATATGCAATTAGAGGATGAGATTCATCTTTAACTACTTGGTGGCAGTACACATGTTTAATATCAGATCTGAGGAGGCTGTCAGTAAACAAAAATGAAATACAATAATAAAACAAAACACACAATGAAGAATTAGATATACCTTAATATGAGTCAAATCATCTGGTGGTATCCTGCTTGTATAAAGGGTATTGAAGGAGGAGGCTCTCCTTCTGTTGCTGCTTACCCTAGTTATGGCTACCAAGTATATTAGTTTACTAGATTTAGAGTCTTCTTCTTTGGATTTTTGGTGTACAGTGATGACCAGCTGAAACATGCACCCTGGTTAACAAAATAACTGCTATAGCCTGCAGATTCCCACTGTTGGACAGCCATTTTTGGACTACCTGGATTACAGCCTATGAGACATTGTAATGAATTCACTCTACATATATGGAAAGAGTCATCCTGCCATGCCTGTTCATGCAGAGAACCTCACATAATGCAGTTAGTTTTTGCTTTCTTTTGATTTTAACCTGCTCACTGAATGTGTGTTGTCTAAAAATATTGCTCACAAATACAAACTTCCTAGTTCCTTTTCTCTCCAACTATTCAAATTTCTATGAAGACTACTTTTTCATTACTACGCATTTTCCAAGCATTTGCTATGAGTTTCAGGGATAAAACTCCAACATTCATAGAGCCATCATCCACCTTATGGTAGAGGCGATTGATTGTATTGTATCCATTATAGAAATTAGAAAATTGAAGCATTGAAAAATGATTTAAAATACTCATCATTGTACTTGAATGGCAAAATGATGCTTTTGTTTTCATGCGTATGTCACTATAAGCATGTTGTAGCTTGAGAGATGGGTAAATATGTAGAACCCAAATAAAGAGCCCTGCTTTGTTTTGTGAGAAACTCAGTGAGGCTGTAAGGTTAGTTCTTCTTTAGGTATGCTCCTTTTAGCATGTGGGACGGGCACTAGAATGTGACAGAATGTTGGATCATAAATGTTGCCTGAAAACCTCCATGCATTCTGTATCCTGGTATCATGGGCCAAGGACCAGAGATCAGCTTCGGGAAAGTGTTATCATGGGACATTACATTCTCCCAATATAACTATCGCCTAAAACGTTCAATAACAGCTTTTGATTCCCCTAACCAAGTCATAGCCACACCTCTGGAAGTTTGGCTACAGCTTTTACTGGTCAACATATTCTAGATTACCTAATTGTCAGAGAACATTCAATTTCTTCTGTTTATGAATTCTGTCTCTCCTAAGAATTAATACTATGGAAACTAAGATAATAAGACTCACAATTATTCATCAAATTGAGTTTGTCATTGTTAACTTCCTTCAGGATGGTGATAATCAATTTGTTAGAGTAGACTTAGGGATTATTGGATTGCAGTCCATCTCTTTTAAGGCAGCTGTCCCACATGAAATACGTAGGATATTCTAAAAACTCTGCATGCACAATGACATTTCAGCATTTAAACATTTTATGACTCTGCTCTCCGATTAAATTAGGGATGAATCTGAGAGTTTCCCACAATCATGTAGGAGTCAGTGAGAGTCAATTGATTATTTAACTATATAAAACAATGATTATATCATCCATGACACCTGGAACCTGGTGCCACAGATCATCTAATTACATAATTAAAGTATTTAAATTGACAGTCTGTGTTAATAACCAAGATAATGTGCAATATCATCACATTTTACGAAGAAGTAGTGGCACTAGGAGGTCAGCACCATCCACGAGACCTGGCAAAAGGATGACGACCCAGAACACGGAAAAACATCTCTCTCTCAGATATGCTGGTTATGCCCCAGCTGCAGCCATCTTTTCAGCTGATAGCAACATCTTGGTTACTACTTCTAAGCCAGGAATGGGCCCATTATCTCAGATCCTGCAGCACCACAACAGAGATTCAGGTGCTGCTGATGATGTCAGGCCAACAGAATTCATCACTCAAGACAGTATGATTATCTGACGATTAAGTTATGGCATTTGAAAAATCCTTGATGACAGCATACATTTCCATATCTGTCAAGTCTGCCCAGGATTTGAAGATACAAAAAAAGGTCAATGTCTTACATATTTAAAGATGTTATTATTGAATTTTTCATTATATAATCTGTGATCCCTGAATTTTGGTGCCACCTTGTGTGACTCAAGTGAGACAGACGATCTAACTATCTGAATAATTCATTATACAAATCTGTCTTTTTCTACTCCAGGAAGAGTGGAGTCTGGATCCACCTTGTTGGTTTTTAGTTGTCTCTTGTGATTTCTTCCTTTCGTTCTTTCTTCATTTTTTTCCTTCCTTCCTTTCTTTCTTTAAATCAATGTTGATATCGATTTGTTATCTCTCTAGGTGTTAATTATGAGAAATTATCTCTTTATTCATTCATTTTTTGTTCATATCGATGATTAAGAACTCAATGACCCTTCAGTATAGAGCAATCATTTAGGCTTCACGCATAAAACACCATTCACTGGTTTAAAGTTTATTCATTTAATTATGAAAATCTGTCATTATGTATTCAGTGATCACTGGAGATTTGAGCCTCCCTCGGGAGTCCATTGTGCCAGACCATCACATCATCTAATACTACACTTACTTACTTAACTGTTAAACTAGGAAATTAAATGATAATTCATCACTTAATTAATGAATGGTAATGTTATGGACCATAAGTCCCTTTTGGAGTCAGATTTTGGGAGTTGATGTAACGTCATCTCATTACTTCATCATTTAGCTATATAAAGATTTCTTTACATCAGCGATATGTTTAGGAATTTGGTGCCATTTCATCAGTGTTAATATAAAATGCCTACTAATTTATTATCAATTTAATTTATTATCAATTTAATTTTGTCCCTGGCCCTGGCCCTGGCTGTTCTGGACCAATGCAAATCTAAACAATGCCGAGAAACCATGGGATCAAGCTCCTCTAAAGGGCAAAGAATGAAGAGGGATTATTTTATTTTCAAAAAAGAGAAAAGGTTTATGGTAGAGGCCATTGATTGTATTGTATCCATTCTAGGAATTAGAAAATTGAAGCATTGAAAAATGATTTAAAATACTAATCATTGTACTTGAATGGCACAATGATGCTTTTGTTTTCATGCTTATGTCACTATAAGCATGTTGTAGCTTGAGAGATGGGTAAATATGTAGAACCCAAATAAAGAGCCATGCTTTGTTTTGTGAGAAACTCAGTGAGGCTGTAAGGTTAGTTCTTCTTTAGGTATGCTCTTTTTAGCATGTGGGAGGGGCAATAAAATGAGACAGAGTGTTGGATCATAAATGTTGCCTGGCAACCCTGCTTGCATTCTGTATCCTGGTATCATGGGCCAAGGACCAGAGAGCAGCTTCGAGAAAGTGTTATCATGGGACATTACATTCTTCCAAGATAACTATCTTCTAAAACGTTCAATGACAGCTTTTGATTCCCCTAACCAAGTCATAGCCACACCTCTGGAAGTTTGGATTACCTAATTATCAGAGAACTTTCAATTTCTTCTGTTTATGAATTCTCTCTCTCCTAAGAATTAATAGTATGGAAATAAAGATAATAAGACTCACAATTATTCATCAAAAGGTGAATTTGTCATTGTTAATTTCCTTCAGGATAGGGATAATCCATTTGTTAAAGTAGTCTTAGGGATTATTGGATTGCATTCCATCACTTTTGAGGCAGCCGTCCAACATGAAATATGCAGGATCTTCTAAAACCCTGCATACACAATGAAATTTCAGCATTTAAACATTTCATGACTCTGCTCTCCGATTAAATATGGGATGATCCTGGCCGTTTCCCGCAATCATGTAGGAGTCGTTGAGAGTCAATTGTGTCCAGTATGGCATACCATTTTATCATCTGATTATGCTGTTATTTCATTATTAAAATAGGACATTAGATAATCCATGATCAGTGGATTCAATGATGTGGGAAGCAATTATTATGGACCATCTAAATATCAATTTTGTAGTTAAAATATTTAAATTAATCAGGACAGCATCGTTCAAGAGCCTGGTTTGTAGCCCCTTAGGGAAGATTTTATGTTACATGAACTCATTGTTTGATTATGTATCTATATAAAACAATGATTATATCATCCATGACACCTGGAATTTGGTGCCACAGATCATCTAATTACTTAATTAAAGTATTTAAATTGACAATCTGTGTTAATACCCAAGATAATGTAAATAAATATGTATGAAGTTACGTAAACCAAAAATCCTCCATTCCATGTAGAGACCTGTAAAGCTTCCTCTTGTGGAGATCATGTGCAATATCGTCACATTTTATGATACATTGATTCAATTGAGGATGATGACATCCTTCATATCTGGAGTCTGGCCATGCTCCCCTGCCAGTAAAATGTTACATCACCTATTTATTGTGACAGTTAGCTATTACTGACTTATTTAATTCTTCAGATTATGTAAACGACAGACAATGCCATCACCGATTACGATTAGTGTGCAAATATCTGGCAGGGACAAGGTTATGAAAGATGTAGACATGGGCAGAGCATTTTCTGAATGATTTATGCATGTCCCATAGTAAAAAGGATGCTGGATGATTGAGACCCGAAGATTGCTCGGGGCCATTCGAGAAGTACAAGGACTTTACCAAGGCCGGCATGGTGGTCTGTGTGTGGACTACCTGCTGTTCCTCCACATCTTCACATCGGGTGTCATCTACCATGAGAAGTAGTGGCACTAGGAGGTCGGCACCATCTCCGAGACCTGGCAAAAGGATGACGACCCAGAACACGGAAGAACATCTCTCTCTCAGATATGCTGGTGATGCCCCAGCTGCAGCCTTCTAAGCCAGGAATGGGCCCACTATCTCAGATCCTGCAGCACCAAAACAGAGTTTCAGCTGCTGGTGATAATGTAAGGCCAACAGAATTCATCATGCAAGACATTATGATTATCTGACGATTAACTTATGGCATTTTAAAAATACTTGATGACAGCATACATTTCCATATCTGTCAAGTCTGCCCAGGATTTGAAGATATAAAAAAAAATTCAACGACTTACATATTTAAAGATGTAATTATTAATTTCTTTCATTATATAATCTGTGATCCCTGAAGTTTGGTGCCACCTTGTGTGACTCAAGTGTGACAGACGATCTAACTATCTGATTATTTCATTATACAAATCTGTCTTTTTCTACTCCAGGAAGAGTGGAGCCTGGATCCACCATGTTGGTGTTAAATTGTATCTTGTGAATTCTTTCTTTCTCCATTTCTTTATTTAAATCAATGTTGATATCGATTTGTTATCTCTCTAGGTGTTAATTATGAGAAATTATCTCTTTAATTATTCATTTTTTTCGTTCATATCTATGATTAAGAACTCAATGACCCTTCAGTATTGAGCAATCATTTAGGCTTCACGCATAAAACACCATATACTGGTTTAAAGTTTATTCATTTAATTATGAAAATCTGTCATTATGTATTCAGTGATCACTGGAGTTTTGAACCTTTTTAGGGGAGTCCATCGTGCCAGACCAACACATCATCGAATATTACACTTACTTACTTAACTGTTAAACTAGGAAATTAAATGATAATTCATCACTTAATTAATGAATTTAAAATACAAGTCATGTTATGGACCATAACTCCCTTTTGGAGTCAGATTTTGCGATTTGATGTAACATCATCTCTTTACTTCATCATTTAGCTATATAAAGAGATCTTTACATCAGCGATATGTTTAGGACTTTGGTGCCATTTCGTCCGTGTTAATATAAAATGCCTACTAATTTATTATCAATTGACTTTGTTTTCAATTTAATTTATTACCAATATAACTTATTATCAATTTAATTGATTATCAATTTAATTGTTGTCCAGGCCTTGGCTCTGGCCCTGGCCCTGGCCCTGGCCCTGGCCATGGCCCTGGCCCTGGCCCTGGCCCTGGCCCTAGCCTTGGCCCTGGCCCTGGCCCTGGCTGTTCTGGACCAATGCAAATCTAAACAATGGCGAGAAACCATGGGATCAAGCTCCTCTAAAAGGCAGAGAATGAAGAGATATTATTTTATATTCAAAAAAGGGAAAAGGTTTTGGTAGAGACGATTAATTGTATTGTATCCATTCTAGGAATTAGAAAATTGAAGCATAGAAAAAAGGTTTAAAATACTCATCATTGTACTTGAGTGGCATTATGATGCTTTCGTTTTTATGCTTATGTGAATATCGGCATGTTGTAGCTTGAGAGACGGGTAAATATGTAGAACCCAAAATAAAGAGCCCTGCTTTGTTTTTGTGAGAAACTCAGTGAGGCTGTAAGGTTAGTTCATCTTTAGGTATGCTCCTTTTAGCATGTGGGCGGGGCACTAGAATGTGACAGAATGTTGGTTCATAAATGTTGCCTGGCAACCTGCTTGCATTCTGTATTCTGTTTTCATGGGCCAAGTACCAGAGAGCTGCTTTGAGAAACTGTTATCATTGGACATTACAGTCTCCCAAGATCACTATCTCCTTAAACTTTCAATAACAGCATTTGATTTCCCTAAGCAAGTCATAGCCAAATCTCTGGATTAATTATGAGAAACTATCTCTTTATTCATATATTTTTTTTGTTCAAATCTATGATTAAGAACTCAATGTCTCTTCAGTATTGAGCAATCATTTAGGATTGAGTCCTGAAGGTTGCACAGTGCCCTGTGAGAAGTACAAGGACTTCACCAAGGCAGGCACGATAGTCTGGCTGTTGACTACCTGTTCTTCCTCCACATCTTCCCATCGGTTGTGATCAACCATGAGAAGAAGGAGTGGCACTGGGAGGTCGGCACCATCACCGAGACCTGGCAAAAGAATGACGACTCAGAACACGGCAGAACATCTCTCTCTCAGCTATGCTATTGATGCCCCTGCTGCAGCCATCTTGTCAGCTGTTATCAACATTGTGGCTACTATTGCTACGCCAGGATTGGGCCCACTATCTCACGTCCTGCCGCACCACAATAGACATTCAGGCTGTTGTGATGAGGTCAGGCCTACAGAATTCATCAGCAAGACAGTATGATTATATGACGATTAACTGATGGCATGTTAAAAATACGTGATGACAGCATACAGTTTCATACCTGGCAAGTCAGCCCAGGAATTGATGATACAAAAAAAAGTCATCGGCTTACATATTTAAAGATGTTATTATTAAATGCTTTCATTATATAATCTCTGATCCCTGAAGTTTGGTGCCACCTTGTGTGACTCAAGTGTGACAGACCTTCTAACTATCTGATTATTTCATTATTCAACTCTGTCTTTTTCTACTCCAGGGAGAGTGGAGTCGGTGTCCACCTTGTTGGTGTTAAAGAGTATCTTGGGAATTCTTTCTTACTTTCTTTCTTTATTTCATTCTTTCTTTCTTCCTTTCTTTATTTAAATCAATGTTGATATCATTTTGTTATCTCTCTAGGGGTGAATTATGAGAAACTATCTCTTTATTCATTCATTTTTTGTTCAAATCTATGATTAAGAACTCAATGTCTCTTCAGTATTGAGCAATCATTTAGGCTTCACACATGAAACACCATCCACTTGTTTAGTGCTTATTCATTTAATTATGAAAATCGGTCATTATGTATTCAGTGATCACTGGAGTTTGGAGCCTCCTTTGGGGAGACCGTTGTACCAGACCATCACATAATCTAATACTACACTTGCTTCCTTAACTGTTAAACTAGGAAATTAGGTAATAATTCATCATTTAATTTACGTATTAAAAATACAGGTAATGTTATGGACCATAACTCCCATTTGGAGTCAGGTTTTGGGAGTTGATGATGTAATATCATCTCATTACTTCTTCATTTAGCTATGTAAATAGATCTTTATATCAGCGATAGGTTTAAGACTTTGGTGCCATCTCATCAGTGTTAATATAAAAGGCCCACTAAATAATTTTCAATTTAATTTTTTTAAAAACATCATTATTCCAGTAAGAGATCAGTCTGTCTACTCCACGTGGGATTTAAGTATGCACCACCATGTCATTTTTCAATCATTTTTCATTATATATTAATTATTAAAATCGATGAAGGTTTTGTTCTTCTTCACTGGAGTCGGGCATTTTTTTAATTATCTAAGCACTACTTCCTTGACAATCACTTGAGTTTGGTGTCCTCTTTTGAAAGTGAAATATGGAGGACTATCCAATTATTAACTTATTTGATTGTGTAAATAATGACGGTGTCATCCGTCATTTGGCTGCTGTGGCATTGACACAGCAGGAGATCAGTACCATAAGCAGTGGCCAGCGAATGGGAGACACTGACTTATACAGTGATTACTGATTACGCAATAGTAGATTTTTAACAATCGAATGATTACACGATTTAACAAAAAAAAAACTGTACTGTTTCGAATCATCAGTTTCTGAGAGGTTGCAACAGAACTGGCCCATGAAGGACAGAGTGACCACTGATTTTAATAATGGAATAACTGAATAATCTCCTGATCAGGGAATATCATCTAATGAACTCTGTCGGGCTGTTAACATGACACACCACCAACAATAAATAACTCTGAATAACCATATTAGAAAGCAGGGTACAGAACTTAATAGAGAACAGTCAATTGAGGAATCCAAAATAACTGAAAGAACTAGAAGACACTGCTCAAAATCCTTAATCATCAGCCTAAATCAAATCTAAACAACTCTGAGAAACCATGATATCAAGCTCCTCTAAAGGTAAGAGGATGTAGAGGAGTTAATTTTATTTTCAATGAAGGGCAAAGGATTATGTTAGAGGTGATTAATTGTATTGTTTCAATTCTAGAAATTAGAAAACTGAAGCATAGAAAACAGGTTTAAAATACTCATCATTGTACTTGAATGGCACAATGATGCTTTCGTTTTCATGCTTATGTCACTATAGGCAAGTTGTAGCTTGAGAGACTGGTAAATATGTAGAACTGAAAAAAAAGGGCACTGCTTTGTTTATGTGAGAAACCCAGTGAGGCTGTAAGGTTAGTTCATAGGTGGGTATACTCCTTTAAGCATGTGGGAGGGGCACTAAAATGTGACAGATTGTTGGTTCATAATTGTTGCTTGGCAACCCTGCTGCATTCTGTCTCCTGGTATCATGGGCCAAGGACCAGAGAGCAGCTTCGAGAAAGTGTTATCATGGGACATTACAGTCTCCCAAGGTAACTCTCTCCTAAAACTTTTAATGACAACATTTGATTCGCCTAAAGAAGTCATAGCCACACCTCTGGAAGTGTGCCTACTGCTTTCACTCGTTACAAAATTCAAAATTACCTAATCATCAGAGTACATAGTCTGTGGAGAAACAGTTCAAAGTCTTCTGTTTATGAATACTCTCTCTCCTATGAAGTCACACTATGGAACAAAAGACAAATAAGACTCACAATTATTCATCAAAAGGTGAGTTTGGGCCATTGATGAATTCCTTCAGGAAGGTGATAATCCATTTGTTAGAGTGGACTTTGTGATTATTGGTTTCAGTCCATCTCTTTTGAGGTAGCCCTCCAACATTAAATATGTGATATCTTCTAAAAACCCTGCATACACAATGACAGTTCAGCATTTAAACATGTTACTACTCTTCTCTGCGATTAAATAACTGATGAACCTGGGAGTTTCCCTCAATCATGTTGGAGTCAACAGAGAGTCAATTGTGTGGAGTATGGCAGACCATTTCATCCTCTGATTATGTTGTTATTTGATTATTAAAAATAGGACATTAGATAATCCATGATCTGTGGATTGTGGTGATGCTTTGTGGGAGAGAATTATTATAGACCATCCTAGTATCAATTATGTAGTTAAAATATTTAAATTTATCACCACAGTATCGTTCATGAGCCTGTTTGGAGCCACCTTAGGGAAGTGGATGATGTTAAATGAACTCATTATTTGCATATTTAATTAAATAAAACAATGATCATATGGTCCATGACACCTGGAGTCTGGTGCCACAGATCATCTAATTACATAATTAATGAATTTAAATTGACAATCTCTGTTAATCCCCAAGATAATGTAAATAATTGTATAGTTATGTAAACAAGAATCCTCCATTCCATGAAGAGACCTGTAAGCTCCCTCTTTTGGAGGTAACGTGCAGTATCTTCACATTGTATGATTCATTGACTCAATTGATGATGATGACATCCTTCATGACTGGAGTCAGGCCATGATTCCCTGCCAGTAGAATGCTACATCCCCTATTTATTGTGACAGTTAGCTATTAGTGACTTATTTCATGCTTTAAATTATGTAGGGACAGAGAGTGCCATCACCAATTACGGTTAGGGTGCAAAAATCTGTCAGGGACAGGATTAGGAAAGTTGTAGACATGGGCAGAGCATTTTCTGAATGATCTATGCATCTTCCAGAGTACGAGGCATGCTGGGTGATTGAGTCCTGAAGGTTGCACGGTGCCCTCTGAGAAGTGAAGGACTTCACCAAGGCCAGCACGATAGTCTGGCTGTTGACTACCTGTTCTTCCTCCACATCTTCACATGGTTGTGATCAACCATGAGAAGAAGGAGTGGCACTGGGGAGGTTGGCACCATCACCGAGAGCTGGCAAAAGAATGACGACTCAGAACACGGAAGAACATCTCTCTCTCAGCTATGCTATTGATGCCCCTGCTGCAGCCATCTTGTCAGCTGTTATCAAGATTGTGGCTACTATTGCTACGCCAGGATTGGTCTCACTATCTCACGTCCTGCCGCACCACAATAGACATTCAGGCTCTTGTGATGAGGTCAGGCCTACAGAATTCATCAGGAAGAACAGTATGATTATCTGACGATTAACTGATGGCATTTTAAAAATGCGTGATGACAGCATACAGTTTCATACCTGGCTAGTCAGCTCAGGAATTGATGATACAAAAAAATGTCATCAGCTTACATATTTAAAGATATTATTATTAAATTCTTTCATTATATAATCTCTGATCCTGTGAGTTTAGGCGCCACCTTGTGTGACTAAAGTGTGACAGACCTTCTAACTATCTGATTATTTCATTATTCAAATCTGTCTTTTTCTACTCCAGGGAGAGTGGAGTCTCAATCCACCTTGTTGGTGTTAAATAGTATCTTGGGAATTCTTTCTTACTTCTTTCTTTCTTTCTTTCTTTCTTTCTTCCTTTCTTTATTTAAATCAATGTTGATATCATTTTGTTATCTCTCTGGGGTGAATTATGAGAAACTATCTCTTTATTCATTCATTTTTTGTTCAAATCTATGATTAAGAACTCAATGTCTCTTCAGTATTGAGCAATCATTTAGGCTTCACACATGAAACACCATCCACTTGTTTAGTGCTTATTCATTTAATTATGAAAATCGGTCATTATGTATTCAGTGATCACTGGAGTTTGGAGCCTCCTTTGGGGAGACCGTTGTACCAGACCATCACATAATCTAATACTACACTTGCTTCCTTAACTGTTAAACTAGGAAATTAGGTAATAATTCATCATTTAATTTACGTATTAAAAATACAGGTAATGTTATGGACCATAACTCCCATTTGGAGTCAGGTTTTGGGAGTTGATGATGTAATATCATCTCATTACTTCATCATTTAGCTATGTAAATAGATCTTTATATCAGCGATAGGTTTAGGACTTTGGTGCCATCTCATCAGTGTTAATATAAAAGGCCCACTAAATAATTTTCAATTTAATTTTTTTAAAAACATCATTATTCCAGTAAGAGATCAGTCTGTCTACTCCACGTGGGAGTTTAAGTATGCACCACCATGTCATTTTTCAATCATTTTTCATTATATATTAATTATTAAAATCGATGAAGGTTTTGTTCTTCTTCACTGGAGTCGGGCATTTTTTAGTTATCTAAGTACTACTTCCTTGACAATCACTTGAGTTTGTTTCCCTCTTTTGAAAGTGAAATATGGAGGACTATCAATTATTAACTTATTTGATTGTGTAAATAATGACGGTGTCATCCGTCATTTGGCTGCTATGGCATGACACAGCAGGAGATCAATACCAGAAACAGTGGCCAACGAATGGGAGACACTGACTTATACAGTGAGGCTGATTATGTAATAGTAGATTTTTAACAATCCAATGATTATACTTTTTAGCAAAAAAAAAAAAAAACTGTACTGTTTCGAATCATCAGTTTCGAGAGGTTGCAACAGAACTGGCCCATGAAGGACAGAGTGACCACTGGTTTTAATAATGGAATAACTGAATAATCTCCATGATCCAGGGAATATCATCTAATGAACTCCAATGTCGGGCTGTTAACATGACACACCACCAACAATAAATAACTCTAAATAACCATATTAGAAAGCAGGGTACAGGACTTAATAGAGAACAGTCTATTGAGGAATCCAAAATAACTGAAAGAACTAGAAGACACTGCTCAAAATCCTTAATCATCAGCCTAAATCAAATCTAAACAACTCTGAGAAACCACAGCATTGTCAGCTCCTCTAAAAGGTAAGAGGATGTAGAAGTTAATTTTATTTTCAATGAAGGGCAAAGGATTATGTGGGAGTGATTAATTGTATTGTTTCCATTCTGAAATTAGAAAACTGAGCGTAGAAAACAGGTTTAAATACTCATCATTGTGTGGACAGCTGCAATGAGTGCTGTTTTCATGCTTATGTCACTATAGGCAAGTTGTAGCTTGAGAGACTGGTAAATATGTAGAACTGAAAAAAGGGCCCTGCTTTGTTTATATGAGAAAACTTGGTGAGGCTGTGAGTTAGTTCATAGGTGGGTATACTCCATTAAGCATGTGGGAGGGCACTAAAATGTGACAGATTGTTGGTTCATAATTGTTGCTTGGCAACCCTGTGCATTCTGTCTCCTGGTATCATGGGCCAAGGACCAGAGAGCAGCTTCGAAAGTGTTATCATGGGACATTACAGTCTCCAGGTAACTCTCTCCTAAAACTTTTAATGACAACATTTGATTCGCCTAAAGAAGTCATAGCCACACCTCTGGAAGTGTGCCTACTGCTTTCACTCGTTACCAAATTCAAAATTACCTAATCATCAGAGAACATATTCTGTGGAGAAACAGTTCAAAGTCTTCTGTTTATGAATACTCTCTCCTATGAAGTCACACTATGGAACAAAAGACAAATAAGACTCACAATTATTCATCAAAAGGTGAGTTTGCCATTGATGAATTCCTTCAGGAAGGTGATAATCCATTGTTAAAGTGGACTTGCAGTCATTGGATTTCAGTCCATCTTTTGAGGCAGCTGCCCAACACATTAAATATGTGATATCTTCTAAAATCCCTGCATACACATTGACAGTTCAGCATTTAAATATGTGTTACTACTCTTCTGCGATAAAATAACTAAACATGAACCTGGGAGTTTCCCACAATCATGTTGGAGTCAACAGAGAGTCAATTGTGTGGAGTATGGCAGACCATTTCATCTCTGATTATGTTGTTATTTGATTATTAAAATAGGACATTAGATAATCCACTTGATCAGTGGATTGTGGTGATGCATTGTGGGAGGAATTATTATAGACCATCCTAATATCAATTGTAATTCAAATACTTAAATTTTCACCACAGTATCTGACATGAGCCTGTTTGGAGCCTCCTTAGGGAAGTGGATGATGTTACATGAACTCATTATTTGATTATTTAATTATATAAAACAATAATGATCATATGGTCCATGACACCTGAATCTGGTGCCACAGATCATCTAATTACATAATTAATGAATTTAAATTGACAATCTGTGTTAATCCCCAGATAATGTAAATATTTGTATAGTTAA